>NW_026067903.1:1825443-1873659 GCF_014885135.2 Alexandromys fortis | reverse complement strand
CTTGTAGACCAGGCTGGCCTCAAACTCACAGAGATCCGCCTGCCTCAGCCTCCCGAGTGCTGGGATTAAAGGCGTGTGCCACCATCGTCCGGCCTCAAAATAATTCTGTTTCTATATTCTTCTATTCTAATCTATTTAATATGTGTGGATTCATATACTCAAATCGTTGTATGCAATGTCTCCAAGTCACCTCTGCCAATGTTTGGCGATGGGAGAATCTCAGAAACCCTGGGACAAAAAGAAGAACAAGAAACTTTTAGAATCTAAGAAACAAGAGTTATATTTTAAGAATAAGGCTGCATTTAGAACAGAACACAGGACGTAGGTGGGGGCTTTAAGGTGGCCCATAATGAACACAAAACAATATTCAAGGTTAATCTACCTAGTTAGCTTCTCTAACTAAACCTAGCCCAGGAATTTTGCTTTGTTTGGGGGTAGGGAGATAACTGGCGCCACTAGCTTTCCCTCAGCCATAATTTTCCTTTTACCTTTCTTCTGTCTTTTCTTAAGAGTTGGTCGTCTCCCTCTGACTCTCTGTCATTTAACTTTGTCCTCCAAAGTGACGCGTGCTTTAGTTTCCCTTTCTCGATTTCTATGTGGCCCATGATCTAATTCTTTTTCATATTTTCATCACTGTGTGTGTGCTAAATATGTAACAACCTATTCAGTGCTTCCTCCTTCCGAAGGTTTATCTGGGTGTCCTTGACTATAACAAACTTACCAGCTTCATGTCCAACACGGCCAGCTTCATAGTCTGTATGGTCCAAGCTCTGCCCAAGTGCTTTATGTCATCATTTCATACGTATCTGGTGTGAATACTTGTCTTGGTCATCTTTGACATATTTGGGAAGAAGGAAACTTGACTGAGGAGTTGCTACCATCAGATTGGCCTGTGAGCAAGCATGTCTGTAGGGCATTTCCTTGATTGCTAATTGACATAGTAGTACTCAATCCACTGTGGGTGGTGCCATCCCTACACAGATAGCTGAACATGGATCTGGGACCAAGCTAGTAAGCACTGTGGCTTTGAAAGATCCGTTCCAGGTTCCTGTCTTAATCTTCTGCCCGGACTTTCTTCAGTGATTGGCTGTTACCTGGAAATCTAAGATGAAATAAACCCCTCATCATTGACTTGATTTTGGTCAGTGTTTTGTCATAGCAACAGAAAGCAAACATGAGAGGGCCAAGACGGAAGCCTGCATTTTTTCCTTAACTCATAGCCCATCCCTTCAAGAGTGTTACACTCACTCCACAGGATACTCAACACTTAATAATGCATTGTACAGGTTGTAATTTGTTCTCCAACTTGGTGGGATGGAAAAGTTGTGGAGCTTAGAGAGGGAACTAAATCAAAGGGGGCCCCAGGACTAGGAAAGAATTCATACTTGTCTTGTGAGGTAAATTAATTTCTTTGAGACTGGATTGATAGAAAAAGAGCAACACTGACCCTGTTTATCATTTGGTCCCTGTCTCATAAAGTGATCTTCCTCTCTCACGTGTACTCCGATACTGATGCTATGCTCTGGGATGCGAGGTATTGCATTGTGTAGCCATCAGAGGCTGCACAAAGTGGGACCACTTGATTTAAGATATTTTGTTCCTGAAACTGTGAGATTAGATACCCCATTACTTTAAAACATACTACATCTGGGGTATTTTGTGACATCAATGGGAAATGAACCCCACTTACTTTGGCTAGTAAGAAGCATCATTATTATCCAGCCCATCATTTTCATCAGAAAACTTACTTGGAGTCATTCGCATCCACCTGTCAGCAGAGCCTGTAAGACTCCTATCCATTAATTGTGCTCAGTTATGCTAATATCCCTCCTTTTCCATAGCCGTTGTCATGGTGGAGGTTTTCCTCAGCCATCGAAACACCGCTTTAACTTTGGTCTGTCTCTCCAAAAGCCTGATGTGTGCTTCTGCAGTCAATTCATTGCTATCACATGTTCATGTTCACTCACAGGTACACATGGGGTACACACGGCTAAAGGTTTTTTTTTTTTTTTTTTTTTTTGTAGTCACTTCATGTCTTTGAATTCAGTGTCTAAATTTGCCAAGTGATTGAGCTGATAAAAGACATATGAGCTCTGGGGTCTTGTCGTCACAATCTGTATTGCTAATGAAAAAAAGCTGAGTTTTAGAGGATATGATTTGGTCAATATGTTTTCTCACAATGTTGGCAAGCTATTCAGCTACAAAGCATTTTCAATTCTCGGTTACATAAATAACTCTTTGACAACAGAGACTGGGTATCGTAAGCCACAAGTTTCAATGTAACCCACCTTTTTTTGCAGAATAGATGCAGTTTTGTTGATTAGGGAGATGTGCATGACAGACCAAGAACTGTGTTCAAATCGTTATGTGTATTCTCTGACTCGGAGTGGACACAGAATATACTAGGGCTGCCCTATCCCTTCCTTATTTTCTTTGTTCTGAGACAGTAAGCATCTAAGGCCTATGAAAAGTCCTATGCTGACACAGGATGCCAAGTCCCTCTAAAGTGACTTAGCAAATGCCCTTCTCTATTGTCCTCAGTATTGGAAACCTATGGTGATGACGAAGGAAATTCCTACCCAAACCTGGAGAGCTCACCCTGCTTCGGAGATGTACCCACCTCTTAAAAAATTGTAGCTCTTTGAAGTCAGTCATGCCAAATGAGTTTTCAGTTCTTAGATCCCAGAACTATTAATGTGGGGTGATCCAAATAGAAGCTATACATGCTTTTAAATCTTCTTCTCACCCTATTTTCTCACAAGAAAGACTGAGAATTCAAACAGAGTTGTGTGCAATGTATAACTCCTATCTTGTGGTTGTAGTCCGAGACACTCCCTTTCCCTGCACCTGACTATTCCACAGGTCCCAAAGAAGCACACTGATCTCCTTTGTTTCCCCATTCCACATGGCATTGTCAGTCTTGCCTATATTTGGCATTTTTAGCTTCCCCCCTCTGGAAATTCCCCCATTTGAGTCCATGATGGAGATTTAGGAGGGTGTTTCTTTTCCAGCTATTTCTTCAACAGGTTTCTTTGATGACGTGAATCTCTTTTATTCAGTACTTCTGGACTGGCTTGCTACCATTTTTTTTGAAAAGTTTTCTTTCTGTCAGTGATGATAAGCTCTCCCAAGCTGTGAATGGGGTGTCGCACAAGTCCCCCAACTAGGTGGGCTTCTGTGCATGATGGCATGATGTACGAGACTTATGGAACAGTGAGTCAGATGATCTGGAAGTACTTGCAAACAGCCCTGCAGTTTCCACTTTCTCACAACCACACATCACAGATTGACTCAGATGTTCCTTAACTCAACATGTTGCCTACAGTTGGGATAAAGAATATAGATGATTAAGAAATAAAAATAAATGAAAGAGTATGAGTTTAGGCTGCTCCTTACACTAGCCTTCATTATTTAAGGATGCATTTAGGAGATAATATTTTGGAGACAATATCTCACTGTGTTTTAACGAGCCTAGGACTTATGTTGACTATCTTAGTTCTTCTTCCCCAGTGTTGGGATTACAGATGTGAACTCTCTTCCCTAACCTCAAAATTCTGAAATCTTTTCTTGATGCCTATTATGACATTTCTTAAAATTCAGTTTAGTTGAGTACACACAGAATTTGTTTTGGGGAGGGTTGTGCGGTAGAGAGCAGAGTAATGCAAAGAATAATGTACCTGACTCTGGCTGGCACTGGAGGACTAACCCTAGGTAATATGACTAGCAATGTAGGACACCTGAAAGTAATTGCCATTAGACCTCAAAGCCATGGAGGAGTCTTTTAGACCAGAGGGATATTTCTTACCCTATTATACATTGATAGCACTAAAAAGCGGTGAAGAAAGAATACCCCAAGACAGCAAAGTACTCCCTGCAACCATGGGCAAAAGCCAAATCACACTGGGGATAAAGGGACTGCCTGTTGCTAGAAGTGGAAAGTGCATGGCGGTAGGATGGAAAATGTTGGGCCAGCATTTGACAGAGTTAGGAAGCAGAGACAAGATGCTAAGATTTGGTAAGATGATGACTGAGAACTGTGACGGATCCTTGCTCTAAAGGTGGGGGTAGTGGTGGTGCAGATCATAGCTGCTACGCTTTGGGTCTGGACCGGCACAGCACACAGATGGCTTGGACAAAGAAAGGTCAACAGTGAAAACCAAAGCAACTGCTACTAGTTCTGACACTTGCATACAGATAGATTGCTCTAGAGATGATGGTATGTAAGCCAAGTATTGACTTCTCCTCATGAAGATTGGGGTACTGTGCAGAACAGTACTCTTAGCTACCTATAAACACAGACATATTATTATCCATCCCATAATTTGAATTTTGAAGGAAATGGTCTGTGGAGTGATGGCATTCAAAATGGTGGTCAAGTCAATGGTGTGCCTGAGTTTCTGAAGACGCAACGGGGGCGGGCGCGAATAGACAGTCTGATTAAGTTCAGACCAACCATTTTGCAACTGATTCTGTCTCTCTGGACCCTCTCGTCAGGCCTCACCTCTCATGACAAGGGAGCACAATGCCTTTATCCCAGCTTTCTGCACCGCCCAGCCCACTGCTTTTAATTTCTGTTCCAGTCAACAGTCCTCCTTGCCATTCCCTTTTCTTCTCCCCTCAAGCGAAGATACTCGGTAAAGTGCTCTGCTCGCCTGCTGAAGGAGCAAAGGGGAAAGCAAGAAAAGAAGCAATATCTTGGAGGTGGGCTGTCAGGGAGCCCGCGAGATCTGAAGTTTCAGAGATGAATGAAAGAAACACTAAGATAACAAAACAGAGTGCTGCGGAGGACGCTTCATCTGCTCCGGCCAAATCCCTTCTTTCTTTCCATCCTTTCTCTCCTAATAACAGCTGCCCTCTCATTCCGTGTTACTCCGCTGTGAGGAACAAAACCTCCCTCTGACTATCTGTTTTTCTTGTCTTCCCCAGAGTAGGTCTCATTACTGGTGATTAGCAGATGATTAAAACCAATTCAGCTTCCCCCAGTAGATATTTTCTCCCTGTTTGTGCCTAACGCGTCAGCCTTCAATGAACGTGCTCCTAAGCTTATTAACGGGCTCAGAGGATTAGCCGCCGCCAAGCTCGGTGGCTCCCATATTGTGATGCAGGGAGTGACATGGAACCATTTGCTGAGTGCAGACAGGACCGCTGGGACCAAACTATCTAAATCACAATTTTATTTTCCATGTAGAGCAAGATAAAAGAAAACCCAACCATAATTATAAAAACCCAACGTTTGGACAAGTCTGAAAATAGCCCTAGACTCAGTAGCAGAAATAGGCTAAGTCAATCAGGAGGGGCATGGATGGGGTGTTTGTGTGTGTGTGTGTGTGTGTGTGTGTATTTGTACGCGTGCACATGTGAGGCTGTGTGTGTGTGTGTGTGTGTGTTAGAGTGCAAACATGTTGCAAACTCATGCAGTTTACCCATGTCGGTCCTGGCTGGTGGATGAAACTAAAGGGCGTTGCTTAGCCTCTGCATTTACTGTGGTGCCTTCTCAGCGTGTGTTTGTACAAGTCCCTTGCCGACAGAGTTTTCTCTTATTAAAGAATATCACCAATTAGGAGTGTTACAGACTATGAACGGGGGGTATTGCTAGAAAGAACATTGCATCCCCCAGGCCTGTGAAGCCAGTGACAGATACAAAGGAATTCTAAGCAACTGGGTTCACTTCAGTTTAAGACCATAAGAATGCCATGAGGATTTTAAAGTTTTCCTGTGTGAAAGGGATTTCTTTGTTGCATAATTAACTACATATGATAATAGCCATGATAGCCACTAACATAGCAAGAGACTCACTGGCTGGTATCATAATTAGCGCATTAGAAAGCACGGAAGGATCATGGTTCTAGAGATTCCTGAAAGAACACTGTCTCCTGTTGTTACCATGGTCTGTGATGCATTTCAAAGATTATGGTTGGGGGTGGGGGAGATAACACTGTTTCATTCTTTCAAATCATCTTTTATTTTTATTTTAAATCCCAAAGTTTTTCCCATTTATTTTTTTCCCCTCCTTTTCAATGCAGCTTAACTCTGAGAGTGCTGGAGCTTGAAATCTGTTTCTGATTCATAATAGCAAAAGGGTTTGTAGAAAATGTCAACAAATCCCCCATCTCCGGAGAAAGTAGGAAATGCGAAAGGTAAGCCACATCAGCCTCACGTGGCTGCAGGATGGAGTGAGTCTATAGATGAAGGCAAGTGGGGGGGGGTGGGTAACTCTCATCAAACGAGATCTCTGTACCAGAGAGTAGGGACCAGCTAGGCCAGCAAAACAAAGGAAACTTATGCTAAAACAATAGGGAAGTAATGAGGACTTAGTGGATGATATTGTCAATCACCAGAAATGGCACAACAATCATATTTTATTTAGTTTCAATCACTTAATATCTAAGAACAAAGGACAGACAAAGAGTTCTTATTGGTTTACTTTTATCAGCTTTTAGGCCTCTCCAGGAACACCTCTGACCTTGGTTGGTCCTACGAGTAGGTAATTGCTAAAGGATCAACTCACTTTTCATTAAACAATAGGTACCAAACAAATGCTGTATATGCAATCAAATGACAGTGGAGCCCAGATGAAGGAAGCAGAATACAAAGAAGCCTGAAATAATAGTGTTCACCAACACTCTGTGCTCAATACAAGAAGTACTTGAAGCCACGTGGCCATAATATGTAACTGGAATGAACAAGGAAGGTTATGGTTTAATAAGTTTCTTAAGCATTTTTTAACGTGCCTATGAGACGTATTGCAGCGAATGGACATATGGGAGATGATTAGACAAAGAGAAATATTGCTGAATGCAATTAATTCTCTTGGATGTGTTTCTCTGGTGCTTGAGAGAATTTTGGTGTCAGTACAGGGACAAGTTCAGGAGCAGGGCGGTGGCAGTCCTCGGCAGATGAATAAAAGACACAGTGCCATGGGAAGGGGGGGCTATTTCTGTTCCCTCCTCAGCCGGCTCTGCAGAGCACAAGGCCAGAGCAGCATTTTGAACTGAGGCCTTTCTGCCTGCTGAATTAAACATCAGAGAGAGAGAGAGAGAGAGAGAGAGAGAGGGAGAGAGAGAGAGAGAGAGAGAGAGAGAGAGAGAGAGAGAGAGTCACTTGCTTTTCTTCCGCAGTCCCTCAGACAGCGAGCTGTACCACAAACACTGTTCTGTAACTCCAGGAATCGAGAATTACTCCCACTCCTGGATACACTGGGTCATCCTTTCCATCAAAATCTGCCCTTCCTCTTCTTTGCAGTGTTAGGGGATGGAAGGCCACGCTGCATATGCTAGCACCTTCGGGGAGAGAAGGCGCCACACAGGCTTCTTTTATCCTTAGCAACAGAATAGCATAGCAGACCTGAACCACAAATGTCAGCCTGGTCCAGCTCTGAAAGTCACTTGTGGCGTTGGCTTGAAAATTCTGTGTCTCAAATACCTGGGATCAGAAGTGTTTCAGATGAGTGATTTGTCATTCTTGATTTTGGAATATTTACACTTACATAGTGAAAATATTTGCACACCCATCTTAAGTCTGGGACCATTATTAAACAAGAGATTCCCTAATTTCATGTAAGCCTGTAAGAATTATGGAGCCAGGACATTTTAGGGAGCATTTGTCATCTCCCTGTGTTTTGACGGTGTCCTGTGTATGAGGTCAGATGTGGAATTTCTGTGCGTGTTGCCAGGCCAGAACTCAAGAAGGTAAGATTTTAGACTTTGGATTTGGGTTTTGGGTCAACAGAGGAGAGAGCACCTTGTCTTAGATTTGACAGGTTAAATATCACGGGGAAGGTTATTCAGTATTCACATGGCAGTTGCCCCGGGGTGAGGTCACCTCACTGCCATTATATGACTCTTGAGGTGAGGGGAGACAAAAGTTGTGAAATAATTTCCAACATGAAAACATGGATGAGCACAAGGGAAATTTGCTGAGTGTACGAAGACATGTACAGTAAGTGTGTGACAGAGAAGCTGCCGCATAAGAGAGAGTTACAATCAGAGGGCAGCAGACTGAGAAGGGTATAGGGGATCAGCACTGAAGATCGCTGAAATGGCTTGGCCAGGAAAGGCTCCCCCTATGATGTCTGACAACCTAAGTTCAGTTCCAAGACCTGCGAGGAGGAAGGACAGAACTGCCCCTACTGATCCACATCCAAGCATATATACACAGCACACACCTACTGCACAGACATATGCATATATGCACACGTACAGGCACACATATTCAGAGGCAATAAATAATTAAAATGCAATAAAATAATGACCTAAGGCAACATTGAAAAGTGATAAGTGAACATGCTAGGTCATAAATATTGTCAGGGGAGGGAAAGAACATGAAAGTGTGTTCTCATTATCTGCTCACCTCCCAATAGACCCTATCTTAAGTTTCTCTTCTACTGCCCAGAGAAACAAGGGAAAACTTGACCTCATAGTCCCAGGTCCATAATGGTGGAGAACTCAAGGTAACAGGAGCTTGAAGCTATTATTCACAGCATATCTATAAATAAGAGCAAATAGCAATGAAGGCATTCACACTAACGTATAACTCACATTCTTTTCCCTTAAATAGTCCAGGATAATCAGCCTAGAGAATGGTCCCACCTACAGTGGCAGATCTTCCTATATTTATTAATATAACCATGATCATCTACCCCTAGACACACCCAGAGGCCTTTCTCCAAGGCAAATCTATATTTTGTTGCCCTGAACTAACACTGTCATTGTCTCCATCCACAAATACTTAGCAGTGTGGAGGAGGTCCACTTAAAAAGATGCAGAAATGAAACTGCTCCTCAATATCCAAAACAGTTTGTTTACTCTACCTTCATAAGTACCGAGCTTCTGGAGCTCTTATTGCTGTATTTTAAAACATATCATGGAATCTTTGATGAAATAATAATAATATTCTAGTAAGTAAACATTACCTATTTGATTTTACATACAATAAATATTACATTATGTATCTAGTTCATGGTTTCATTGCAGAGCTAAACAGAGACATTCAGATTCCACTTGAGTAGCTCTCACTTTCGTATGACAAATATAATGTAAGGAAGTCTCTGGGGACCTTTGAATTGAATTATCACATCACTGATACCTTGCTATTAAAGACATCTTAGATTAAGATAAAATACCACTTGATGCTGAAAGGTAAGCTGATCAACTAATTACTCAACACGCTTCCAAAGAGAGTCCCTGGAAACAATAGGGGGACAACTTTGAGAATTGGAATATAATTATCAAGTAATAAAGATTATGTCCCACGTAGGGCCCCGAGTGTTGACACTGAACAATCAGATGTGTGCCAGAGAAATGGTGTGGATTTCCCCAGGACGCTGGCTTCCTTCATGGCTTCCCAGACCAGCAAGTATGAGTGCAAATTCACACAGCCTTTTACTGTCCACACAACCAGGTGACATGGACTGGTCTGCAGCTGCACATGCAACACTGCTGTTGAGACAACATGTAAAATGGTCTCAGATTGTGACTATCCTACCCAAGGGCGGCTTCACTAAGGTGGGAATCAAGGAAAGCATCCCGGACTCCAGATGTGCCAGACAATGCACTTCCTCCTTAGAAGCTGGTCTCAGCAGCTCAGTTTAAGCTCTCCGCAATTCATGGTCTTCATTTGAATGTGGAAAAGATTATTTATATCTAACTTATAAATCGTTCAAGTTAGTGGTAGGAGCAAAAGAGAAATATTTTAATGGTTTGTTGCTCCAGTATAGGGACAAGTAATGAATCAGTAAGGATATGGGTGGCACTGATGGTTACAATGGATACAGCAAAGTCAAGAAATTGGAAGGCTGAATCTAAGGTTTGGGTTGGTAAGGTAGGATCATGAGAGGAATTATTTATACAGAGATCAGGGCATGAGGGACACAGCGCTACAGGATAGCTATAGGAATGTTGACTTAGAACTGAAAAGGTGTTGAGGTAGGATCATTCTTGGAATTTTAAATGGTAACAGAGAAACCCAGTCTTTGGAAGTGAGGGTGAGAAAGTGTAGAATTCTCTAATAGACATGAAGAGGTAGGAGGGGGTGGGGCTATGTTGCTAAGGAGACACGGGCTCATAGTTCCCATGTGCTTCTCATTCCTAATGATATTTTGGACATAACACAGAGAAGAATTTGAGGCATGTAAAGAATAAGATGAATTTTCTAGGGTTTCTAATATCCAAAGAATAGCATAGTGAAAACTGTTTGATTTAGCTTTTTCTCCCATACATCCTGGGTAAGATGTTGCAGAAGTCTCGTTTTCTCTTACAGATTCACTAATAGGCAGCTTCCATACAGACATGCAAATAAAGCTTCCAAACAGACATGCAAATAAACAGTTCTCCTAAGCTGGCTTTTCCTACACACACACACACACACACCAATATAGAGGTAAAGAAGTCACATCACACTGTCCCAAATTCATAGAAAAGGTGCGAGAGGGCTAGGGTTGACGTTTCTTTGGCCAGGATCCTGTAATAAGGTACTTTGGAGTCATTGTGAGATCCTGTGCTCAATTCCAGCCTCACAAGAATAACATGAAACAGAACAGAATTTTAGCTGAACCTGATGGTGTACTTCTGTCATGTCGACCCCCAGGAAGGTAAAGCAGGAAGACTGCAAGTTACAAACCTGCCGGTACTACAAACGAGACCTGTCTTACAGCAACAGTTGAGCACGAAGATTAAAGATAGAGGAATTCCCCAGCAGGTCTAAAAATCCTATGTTCACTCCCTGGCATTGCACATGCTAGAATAAGAAATGTGAATGAGATGGAGAGTTCCCAAAGGGGGATATCCCAAATAGCCAACTTATAAGGAAAATCTGTACATTATACAATGAATAGGTCACCAGAGGCTAATGCCGGAACGAACTGTTATTTTTCAGGTGTCCTAAAGAACTCAGCACAGAAATGTTCCAATAAGCAGTTGAAGTTGTTCCTGAAAAAGTTACACGTACAATTTCACAAGGAGATTATTCATACATGCATGGATACACACACACACACACACACACACACACACACACACACAATCTTATACATACACACACTTGTGAAAAAAAGAAACAAATCCCTCACATAATGGGTTCAATAGCACAAATTATGAAGGCAGTGCCACTGAATTTGAGGAGGATGGGTCAACAGATGCAGTGAAAAATAACAAAAACCCTGGGGATACAGCCTTTGGCTCAGGAATTTAGGCGAGACTAAGAGAGCCAACATTTTAAATCCAATTTTGGGAAGGAGAATGCAGTGGCACAGAACATGTGCTTAAAAAAAAAATGCCTGAAAACTTCCAGAACTAGATACAATGTAGAACTATGGTGTCTATGGAATGAACTCATCCTGAAGAAATCTCAGAAACACCACCAAACATCTGACCTCCTTCCATTGCGATCCGGCTCTTTAATTGCCAAGCATTTCTCGACAGTGCCACATGTTGGGGTGCAAGCCTTCTTCTCATAAACTTTTGGGGGATATTTAAGGTCCAGAATATAGTATCCACCCCTGGGATCCCTAAAGCTAATGCCCATTTCAGAGTGACAATATTGTAAACTCCGTCTCCAAGAGTCTCCAAAGTTATTGCACAGGTAAAATGTCCGAGTCAAAAGTTTTCAAGACACATGGCAAAAATCTTGACTTTAAACTCCTATTAAGTTTAAAAAGAAAGTTACATATTTATCACCCTGAACAAAACTTAACTCCATGTAGATCAAAGATCTCAACATAAAACTAGATACACTGAAAACTATAGAAGAGAAAGTGGTGAACAGCCTTGAACTCAGTGGTATAGGAAAAGACTTTTGAACAAAACACATGACCAAAGGCACTAAGATCAATAATAAATGTGACTTCAAGAACCTGAGATGCTACTGCAGGATGTTGAATACCATCATTTGGGCAACAGCAGCTTACAGAGTGGAAAAAATTTTACCATCTAATAGAGGGCTGCTATCCTAAAGAACTTAAACATGAAACATCAAGAAAGGAAATAACCCAATTTTAAAATGGGCAGGAAACTCAAATGGATGAGAAACACTTAAAGAAATATTCAACATCCTTAGCATCAGGGAAATGCAAATAACATCTACTTTGAGATTTTATCTTACAACTGTCAGAATGGTTAAGATCAATAACACAAGTGTCATATCATGCTGGCAAGGATGTGGATTAAGGGGAACATTCATTCCTTGTTGATTGGACTGCAAACTTATACAGCCACTGCAGAAATTGATGTGGTGGTACCTCAGAAAGATGGGAATTGTTCTATCTCAAGATTTAGCTATACCATTCTTGGGCATATACTCAAAAGGTGCTCAACCATGTTCACTGATGTTCTATTCATCAGGGCTGGAAACTGAAAACAACATAGATGTCATTGGATAAACGAATGCATGAAGAAGATTTGGTGCATTTATGAAATGGAATAATACGCATTCATGAAAAAAGAATTAAATCCTGAAATTCCCAGGTCTATGGGTGGAACTAGGAAAAAAAGATATGAGGTCAGAAAGAAATATATGGCATGCATTTGCTTATATGTGTATGTTATCTGTTAAGCCAATGATAACTGAGTGATAGTCCCTAGAACCGTAGAAGTTAGGTATAGAGTAAAGGACTAAGGAGAAAGATAGATATCCCTAGGAAAGAGAAATAGAATAGATATCTATTGATGGTTGGTAAGGGGTTGGAACAGGGGATCAAATGGGAAAGAAGGAGGATGAGAAAGATGAGGGACAGTTTACTGGGAGAGACAGATAAATTCAGGGCCAATTGGGGGTAATGTGGAAACCTTATACACTAGAAACTTCCTTATTTTCTACATGTATGAAGGCAATCTAAATAAAATTACCTAATAACAGGGAAGACATAGCTTGTCACCAAATGAAACTCCCAGTATTGAGACTGGGTTACTTCTAATAAAGTTGTTAGCAAGAGAGGTCCCATGGCAACCCCCAAACAATAGAGGCTGTTGCCAATCCTAGACGCTGCTCCCCAGAAACCAAACTGATGACAAGGTCCTATTGCTGCAGGCAATACCCATACAACACATTGATTTTGGAGAAGTTGAGCTGGTACCTACATAGAGTCTTTCCCACTACATTCTAATGTCTTTGGGACAGGAAGACCCTCTACATGCTACCAAAGGAGAAATGTAAACAGCAACCCAGTTACAAACCTTTTGCTCTACAATGATGTCCTGCCTGGTAGATAGGCTAGTCTACAGGTGACCAGTGAATATCTGATTAGGTTTAAGGTCCACCCCGTGATATGGAACCCTTGACTGACACTGCTTGCATGACCAAGAATTTGAGACCAAGGACCTAGAGTAAAACCCAATACTACCATTTATACTAAAGGAATGTAGCAATTGTATGTTCCCATCAAAGCCCTCCCTTCAGGGCTTATGGAACCCTACTTTATTTTGTCCTATTTTTATGTGTTAGTTTTTTTAAATCTTATTTTATTTTATTATTGTCTTCTAGATGACTACTTGTATGAAAGATAGAAAGGGAATAAATATAGATATTAGGGGAGTGGGGCCGAAACTGGTACCCATAGAGAAAGAAAAACTAATCAGAATATATTGTGTGAAAAAAGAAATCTATTTTCAATAAAAGAAAAATATTAAATTTACAGTGGTTGAAAGATAGCTCCCCAAATGCTTGCCTCAAATGGAAGAAACCCCATAAAAGCTGGGTGTGATGGTAGAATCTTCTAATCACAATGCCAAGAAGATGAAGATGAATATTGGTAGCCTGCTCATCTAGCTGAATCAAAGCACTCCAGGTTTTGAGACCTTGTCTCAGAGCATAAAACAAGGTATACAGCAATCGAGGAAGACTGCTAACATTGACCTCTGGTTTCCACATGCGCATATCTATCCACCTAGGTACCCATGTGTATACACACATACATGAACACTTACGCACACGTAAACACTAGAAACTTATGTCTGTGTAAGATAAGATGACACATGGAAAATATGACCATTCCAAAATGGAGGGATAGGACACGGGTCAGTGAAAACCATTACTGAGCACAGTAAACATTAAACTGATGGGTTCATGCTCAGCATCTGGGGCACATTCTGGATGATATGAGTGCACATCTTTGTTTAGTTACAGCTGCTGTGAGTTTCTGAATTCAAAGCTATGTTATGACCAGAGAAGAACTTTCTACACCTTATTTTCTGGTTCTTTTAATTTTTCTGTCCCCTCTTCTATGATATTGATGCTATATATCAGGCAGAACACTCTATACTCATTTATGTCATCACAGTGATTAATTCTGAATTTTAGCAAGAATTGTCATCTATTGCAAAATAAGTTTTCTGACCAATATTGAGAGCAGCAATGATCTCTATATACACATAAATAAAGAAACAATCCCCCAAACTCAAAACGCTTCTCCCACAAAATAAGAAACATACATATACATGTACCCTAAAAAAACACAAAAGCTGGATCCAAAAAAAAAAAAGCACAAACAAAGCATTTGAGACAAAATTACCATTTAGTTTGTTTTGTGTTGGCTGTTGACTTCTGGGCATGGGGCCTACCCTCAAGTGTGGTTTATATAGTTAATGAGATTCCGTTGGAGAAAAATGATTTTTCATTTGCAAATGGTTGTCAATTGCCAATAGCTTGTTGGCATTTTTAAAAATTAGGTTGTTTGTTTTCTTTTGAGTTCTTTGTGTATTCCAGAAACATTAATCCTTTGTCAGATGTATACACGGTAAGGACCTTTTATTTTCATATCCTGCCTCTTTATTTGATCAAGTTTTTTTTTTTTTTTCCCCTCTACAGACTTGTTTCATGAGATTTCACTCAGCAGTTTTTGACCTGATTTCCTATTGACTGGAGTCCTATGCAAAAAGTCCTTACCTATGTCTATACCTTGAAATGTTTGTGACCGGCTGCAACCTTTTTCTCTAGCAATTTTGGAATTTCGGGTCTTACATCAGAGCCTTTGATGCATGTTGAGGTTTTTTTTTTTTTTTTTTTTTTTTTTTTTTTTTTTTTGTTCAGGTCAATGGAAACTGATCTAGCTTCATTCATCTACAGATAGATTTCCTATTTTCTTGGCACTATTTACTAAGGAGGCTGATGTATTCCAATGAGTGCACTTATAAACATTATGTGGCTTAGCTGCATGAGTTTTAATTGGTATCTTTTATTACACTCTATTGATCCACACATCTGTTTCTGTTCCAGTGCCATGCTGGTCCTCTAACTATGGTTCTATGACATACATTGAAATCAGGTATGGTGGTAATTCCAGCTTCATATATTTATTGATTCAGGAGTTCTTTGGTGAGCTGTAGACTTCTGTGCTTCCAAATGAATTTTAGAAGTGTTTCTCCATTTTTGTGAAGGATGGCTTTGGGATTTTGATGATTACATTGTATTTGTAGATCATTTTCAGTAAAATAGTAATGTTCATAATATTGATTTTTTAACCCAATCTGTTAACATCTTCTAAGTGCAGTCTTTGCTTTCTCTATTTTCTCTAGAGTGATAAAGTTTTTATTGCAGAGGACATTTAGACTAGGTTTGTTACAGTTTGTCCAGGTGATTGTGAGCAGGATCGTTTCCCTGATTTTTTGCTCAGCATGTGTGTGTGTGTGTGTGTGTGTGTGTGTGTGTGTGTGTGTGTGTGAAGACTGATGAGTTGTGTGTGTTAAATTTTATATCTTATCACTTTACTCAAAGTATTTCTCTTCCCTAATCATTTTATGGTGGTGTTTTATGTTTTTTTTTGTATAGAATAACAGCTACAAATAAGAATGTTATGAGTTCTTCCTTTGCTTTTGCTTTTCTTGTCTTATTGCTCTAGCTAAAACCTGTAGCACTATAGTGAAAAGTAGTGGGGAAAGTGGGCAAACTTGTCTTATTTCTATTTTTTCTCAAGTATCTTGAAGTTTTTGCCACTTAGTACAATCCTGATTTCTTATATATAGCAATTTTGGGCTTAAGATATGTTCCTATAGTCCTGATTTCATCAGCATTTTATCATGAATAGATGTTGGATCTCATAAAATCATTTTCTGCATTTAAATAATCATGTGATTTCTGTCCTTGAGTCCATATATGTGATGTATTACGTGTATTGATTTGCATATGTTGACCTATCTTTGTATCTCTGGGAAAAAGTCAAATTGATCATGGTTAGTGATTTTTTTTTATGTATCCCTGAATTCAGTTTGCAAATATTTTATTGATAACTTTTCCATTATATGCTCATGGGTATGTTGGCCTGTACTTAAATCCTTCCTCTCTCCCTTCTCCCCTTTTTTCTTCCCTCCCTTTCATCTATCCTTCTCTCTCTCTCTCTCTCTCTCTCTCTCTCTCTCTCTCTCTCTATTTGTATCTTTATCCATTTTGAGTTCTAGGGTGATAATGGTTTCATAAAAAGAGTTTGTCGTTGTTTCTTCCCTTGATATTAAATAGACTAATGGAAAAGCACTGATGTTTGTATGCAGAAGCAGAAAAGAGGTTCTGCTTTTGTTTACACAAATTATGAGAACCTGTGGATTCCTTCCAGGCTAATATGGTTTGATGGCCCAAGACTCCCTGAAAGGTCTCCATGAATCCCAAAATTACTTTGGCCAACAAATAGCAGGAAGCAGTTTAGAGAGAACTATGCCCAAATTCCCTAAATTTTTATAAATGTTTGTTTTCATTTAAATGGGGGATATGATATAGAAATAAATACTTTGCATTGGTATGTATCTTGGTTTATTGATACACATTTAAGGTCAACTTTGTTATATATATATATGTATATGTATATATATATATATATATATATATATTTCTGCTCTTGATTCAGGTATTCTGTTTGTGAAGCTCATTTAAAATTTAATACATAATTAAAAAATACAGGTTAGTAGATAGTCATTTATAATAGTCAAATAAGTATTCATGTTAGTTAGGTTTTCTAGATGTACAAAGATACATTTCAAATGGATAGGCATACTTCAAACCCTTCAAAGACTTACAGAATATGATATTTAAAATACTTTAACAACTTAGGACTTTTCATGACAATGAGATACATCTGCTCCTGCCAGCACCAATCTACTTCAAGAGGATGATGCACATCAAAGAGTCTCCTTATGGAGTTTGCTAGTCATTTGGGCAAGAAACTGCTCTTGCCTGAACTGCTTAATGGTATGCTGTATGAACTGGGCATGCAGGATCCACAGAGAAATGACTGTTGAAGTTGCCTAAAGAAGATGAGAGAGTCCTTCAGGGTTTCTGTTTCATGAAAGAGTTTGCCAGACATTCTGCAGGACATAGAAGAAAGTGACTGACAAATTGCCAATAAAGGTGGCACTATCTTTGAAATTTCTTGCTTCTTAGAAAAGTCTGCCAGATACTATGGGCCTATAGGCTGGAGATGGATGCCCCAAAGTTACAGAAGAATTTTGAGTGACTGTCCAGGCAGCGAGATGTCTCTGTCAATTCCAGAGTTTTGGAAGTTGCTTACAATGTACTTCCTGTTAACTTCATTTGGGAGTGTTTGATAGAGTTAAAGAAAGATGGTTATAACTATAAAAGACAGATTAGATATAAAACTTTAGACTCACAAATATAGGATAGATGATATATTATTTTCCTTAATTTGCCAAATATAAATAGACTAAATAGTGTAGCTACAATTCTTGCTTGATAACTGTTTTGCTGTATGCAATCTTGCTATGTTAAAGTCAAAGCCTTCCTTTTTATTTAGACAGAAAAGGGGAGGTGATGTGGGATTCTCTTCTGTATGCTATGATATGTTTTATTACTATTGTTTAATAAAGAAGCTACTTTGACTTATAACAGAGCAGAATTTAGCCAGGCTGGAAGAGATATAGAGAAAGAGTAGGCAGAGTCACAGAGATGCCATGTAGCCACTGAAGAAGACAGACACCTGGGAACCTTACTGATAAACCATGAGCCTCGTGGTAAAATATAAAATAGTAGAAATGGGTAATTCAAGATGTGAGAGTTAGTTAATAAGAATTCTGCACTAATAGGCAAAGCAGCATTGTAATTAATATAGTATCTGTGTGATTATTTTGGGTCTGGGTGGATAGGAACAAACAAGCAACTTCTGCATTCAGATGTTAGCCTTTCTTTGAAGGTCTGGCAAAATTCATCAGTGTTTTCTTTTGGTTCTGTGTTAGGTGTGTCAATGAGTTGGAGCCTTATTAATATGCTAGTACCTTTACAGGAAGAGCAAGAGAGAAATTGCTTTTTTTTTCTGTGTTGTATAGCACTTTCCTCTGACATTGCTTGCAACACTCAACCATGTATGGGAGCTCATTAATAAAGAAACAAATAATTCAAATATTTTCAGGAATTCCCTTAAACTGACTAGATTCACTAGGTACCACCTTCCCAAGAATTCATTAACAGGAAAGACAGCGGAGAGATACTCTAAAACAAGCCCAGCCATGTGGAAAGAATAGAGACGGAGGATACTGAAAGATTAAGAAACCAGTTGAGCTTGCTAGAAGAGGCTCAAAGCAACTAAGCCAATTGGAAAGAACTCTTTCCAACCTGCTGTGCTGCATGAAGGGTGTACACTGTGCTCTAGGATTCCAGGTCTTGTGATCTGTCATGTGTGTTGGGGTGGGCTTTGGCGGTGGCGCTGTCTTTGAGTTGTTTCTACTCCTGAAAGCAATACCTCATCTATACCCCAGTCAGTAACCCTAATAAAACTCACTGGTTTGCCAAGTTGGACTTGGATTGTATCAGCATCAGGTTTGTGGTGGGCTTCAGATTGGGAGTAAGTGGACAGCGAGTGTTGTCTCCTCACATAAATCTTCATTTATCAGTATTTTTCAATGCTTAGTGGGTAGATTTTATACATGGAAATTCTGTCTTACTGAGATGGCAGCTGGCTGCAGGCTAGGTAAGGATCCTGGCATCTAAAGCTACGAGGTTATGGTTAGGATGCCAGACACTCATATTTTGGGCTCCAGACTCAAACATCTTTGTCTTTTCAACTGAACTCTGGTCTACAATTCTTTCAAATCTGTCATGTACATGTTATCACTGGACTTCAGCGGTTTCCTTGCCACCTTTGCTATGGTTAAATTCATACTCATTGTTCAGGTCTCAGTTGGAAGTCAATTTGAGAGGGCCTGATGAAACCTTTTGATCATTTCCTTTCTTAAAAACAATCTTATAATGTTTTGAATGTTCAGGCTCTAATATGAGAATAAGAGAATTAGGTCTAAGGTCCTGACGTTGATGAGAAAGAATAGTAAGTAATACATCTTAACAGTAGACGAGTATGTCTGTGTTCCAGATACGGAGGCAGTCACACTTTGCATATAATAGTCCATTAAATTCTCACGATGCAGAGAACAATGGGAAAAAAATTGTAGAGTTAGGAAATCAAGATAGATAATAGAGGCTTATTACATTTTATCTCCATTATAATTATTATAGGAAACTTTTAAAAGCATAGAGTCATCTGGAATGACTGCCTTTGTTTTCAGAGATTTTATCAAACATTGCACAAGAAAGACATTCCTTTCTGGTCCCCAGGGGTTGAGTTTGGGACTATCCACACCCACTCTTATCTAAGGAGGTTCACATCCATGGTATAAAACTCTGTGATGGTCAATAAAACCTAGGCTTGTCCTCCAATAGACTTCACATTGTTTCTAGATTGCTTATTACACTGACTATAATGGAAGTACTAGTTAAGGAGCCATAAAAGGGTACCTGTCCCAGCTCCTTAACATCTACCCTTTAGGAAATGATGGCATGAAAAATCTATACACATAACAAACATTCCCAAGTTATTGTTTTCTCCAGAGTTGTTGGTCTGCGGCTGATTGCATTGCTGAGTAAAGAACTCATGGACACTGAGGGCTTAACTGAATGAACAGAGATTGGCACCCTTAATGTTTAAAAATGTGTGGCTGGCATACTATTTCGATTTTACAGATGCACAGAGTGCCATCAAAGACTCTCAGAAGACACTGCTAATAAGTAGTGAGATAAATACTAGTCACTTAAACCTTGGAGCTGGAGCACCACTCCCCCAAAGGCAGGCTCTACCATGCTCTCCAGCCCCCCCCCCCCCCCCCCCCCCCCCCCCCCCCCGCGCTTGGGGGCAGATTCCTAGTGCTGGCCTGCCTTTTGTTTCCCTACTTCTCTTGTGTGGCTCATATTCTTTTCTATCTGGGACAAGGCTCCCCCTGACTCTTGAACATTTCATTCTCTCTCGAATGATCTAGTTCAGGGTTCTTCTCATACATATTCTTCTAGGTGCAGCCAGTAACATTAAAGGGTCCCTACATTTATTTATCTCTGCTCAGATGAACAAGGACTTTTGAAATCTGACAGGAAACAAATGTTTCACGTACGTTTTTGGGATGGAACACATTTGAATTCAGATCAACACAAGTCCTCAAAAACATTTGGGATCGCACAGAACATGTTGGGAAGCCAATTTTGGCTTTTTTTTTTTTTTTCTCTGATCCAGGAATCCCTCTGGAGCTTTCCAAGTGAATAAAGAAAGGTACTTACCCTTACTTGTTGACAGCCATCCACTCAAGCCCTTTGGCTTCCATGGGACCCTGGCAGGCAAGTCTGGTATGTCTGTAGCAGGGGTTCTGAGAATTACTTGATGCTCTGTACTCAAGTTACACCCGCAGGTGAAGAGCTATCCACAGCTTGTGTGCTGTTGACATGTGAATTCTTCAGATCACACCTCGTCACGGAAAATAAAGAGGACAAACTGATCTGTCTCTGTAGTATTAAGTTTAGCGGGCTTAGAATACTTACATATAATTTTATTGCTTCCATTTTTCATTGGCCAGGGTCCTGAATGTGAGCTCAGTAAAGGGACTGTTGCCATAACCTGCCTACGGAGGTTTCACAAATGATCTACTTACTATATAGTCTTTCCCCCTACAAACCCAATACCTGAAGGAACTGAGACTATAGTAGTTTAAAAAAAATCCATCAAATGCAATTCACTTTTGAAAGGATATTTTGAAAACAACGAACAATAGTGATTCAAAGAACCCTGTAAAAATATGCCACCCAGGGATTCCCAGAGTGCCGCTAGCTCATCTGCAGAGTGTTGCTTCACACACACACACACACACACACACACACACACACACACACACCTCCATCTGTGACCCTCCAGACCACAGCCATGGGTATCCACATGGGAAGTCCATCTTCTTCCTCAAATGCTCTAAGGGATTTACTCATTTGCCAATAGCTGTAAAATCCTACTAGGACCACTGAATATCTTTATGGAGAGAGGAGAATCTACGGAAAAAGACAGGAACTAAATCTCATTTTTCTTCTCCTAACAGCTTGCAATCATTTCCTCAGCTGGCGTGCCTCTGAGCATGAATGGGGAGAGAGACAAATGAGTCTCTTCAACAGCTGTTTCATATGAGAACAATTCCACCCTGGAACTTCCTGCTGATATTAAGGGCTATTGTCACATCATGTGCCGTAGCCCCTTTCACGTAACCTAACTTCTTTCACAAAATGACTGTCTTCAATGAACCTTCAGAAATGACTTAATTCTGTTACTGGCAGCTTTATATAGCAGGAACACTGGCAATTGATCCCTCCTGCTTGCTGGGTCATCCACACACAAATCATATTTTAAATAGAGACAAAGGCAGATACAGGGTGTATTCATACCAGGGAAGAATAGATATCGCAATGGACATGCCGCATAAAGGAGAGCACACGCTCTCAAGAGGCAAGAGGGACTCTTGTGTTCCAAAACCGATTCAAAGCGACGGCGTTACAGTAACATTACCCAAATTGCCTTTGTTGCTTTGATTAAAATAAATAAATAAAAACTTCTGATTACTACAGCCAAATCATTTATAAATCTGTCAGAGAGGGAAGTAGTGGGAGAGAAAGTAGGTAGGGCTGAATATATCATTACATTAATTAAAGAAAAATTCAGTTGCAATTACCCATAAATGCTTACATGTGTGCTCCCTGGGTATTCAGTTCGGATTTTCCCCTTGGAATCCATTTGCTTCATATAGCTTTAATTATCTTTTTTTTCCCCCATGGATATAGGATGCCATTCAAGGATGCAATGACAAACAAAATGGATCTCATTTCCTTCCCTGGGAAGAGGAGCTGTACCCAGCATTATTAGAGGTTACACAAGGAAGTGGAGCACATGGCACACTCACCGCGAAATTTTTTTTTTCTCTAGGCATATTGAAAAGTTAATGATAATTTTCTGTAATTCAAACTTCTGCTCTTAATATCCATTACCCACCCGTGCAAGAGAGAGAGCTAAATGGAAGGAGCTCTGTCTGAATCCTCCTTCCACAGCCTTCCTGGGGAGTCATTTCCGTTTCTCTCTCTTGCCCGTTACATTCTGTGAAAGACAAAGGTGGTGTGTGTTGCTGGGCAGAGGGCTGCATGGAAGTGGAAGGGCGAGCCTGGGGTAACACTCCAGGTTCTCAAGTGGCAGGAGCTATTGCTTCAGAGGTAGTGACATTGCAAATCATGTGTAAAGTGTTATGGTGCAATTTAAAAGGGACCTCCGCCAAGGAAGCCAGAGCTGCTCCAAATCACAAAAGTCATCAATCTGACCTACACTTGGCAGTTACATCATTGTAAACTACAATAGCCTGCTGGAAATACAGTAATAAGTATATTAAAATAAAATATAGTTAAAATGTGGATTTCAATATAGTACTTAAAGAGCCTCAGGTTTGAACATTCTGAGATGCTTCTCAGGGGTGGAATAGAGATTGGTTTTCTTAAGAATGCCTTAAAATAGCCAGGTGATGGTGGTATACACCTTTAATCCTAGCACTTGGGAGGCAAAAGCAGGAAGATCTCTTTGAATTTGAGGCCAGCCTCGGCTACAAGAGCTAGTTCCAGGACAGGCTGCAAAGCTACAGAGAAACCCTGTCTCGAAAAACAAAAAGAACAAACAAACAAACAAATTTTTTAAAGATTAAAGCCTGATTTTGAAAAAAAAAAGTAACAATTTTGCTTGTGTCAAAAAACACTGCAAAGACACTTAGATACACCTCCTAGCCTGAAGATAGTTGTAGCTATAGATACACTATTCCTAAATGAATTTAAAGACACTTTTTGAATTTTATCCGAATTTCTTGTTTTTAAACAAGTATGATCAAATTTATTAGCATTGCAAACAATGACGCCTGCTTTAGTATCATCGTCACTAAAATTGATAAGGAATATACAGGATTATTACAGTCGATTTAGCAAGAGTAAAAAGCTTACCAGAAAAAAAATACAATGAAAATGATAAGAGAATCATAGGGAATTACTAACTCCTCTATCTGATTAAAAATACTAAATTTCTTTATACAAAAAAAAATTCACAAGTACACTGAAGTGGCAAACTAAAAATCAGACCTTACCCATGACAGATATAAAGAAAGGTTAACATTCTGGCTAGTCAATTAAAGAAACACTAATCCCTTCAGAAGAATGGATATGGACCATTAATTCTGTTCACTCTTTACTTGATCTAAATGCTATCATTTGGTCTAATGCTTGCTCGTCATCTCACTGGCTTTCAAAGGCCCCTTTTTCTCCAGCGTGAGCTGCAGCTGCAGGATGCCCTTCTTTCCCCTCTCAACCATCAAAGCATCAGGGGGCTACCATTGGATTTTCCTTAGACAAGAAACCAAGTCGGAAGGATGGCATGGGAGCCCGTACACACATTTATTTGATTCTGTCTGCTGTCACATTTTAATTTTTATATCACATTTTAAAAGTCATTACGTGCTTCATCTTCACAAAAATTTCATTTCCTTTTTAATACACGTCTTTTAGATATACAAAATAGGAATTACAGCCATGAATTATTGGAAAGGCCCCATGTCCCTTGCCAGCACTTGTAACTTTAAAAAGGTCTCCCTCTGTCCTGTGTAGCAACATGAATGATGGAGCGGTACAGCTTTCCTTCCTGATGCTCTTGAGATTCTACCTCCATGGCTTCTCTGTTCACTAGATCCTCTGGTCCCAGGCATTTTAGCAAGTGCTTATAGATAGGAGCAAATGTACTCACATCTTATCAGATGATAGAACATGCCATATTCTGAAGGGAAGCAGCCTTGACCCATCTGAAGAGCCCCCGGCTTCCGTTTCCTTGGGGCTTCCTCTGGGTAGCATATCATTTTTGAACATATCACTTTTAATGTTATGTTCCTTCTTTTGTTAGCAAAGTATTTCCTTCTAGCCTTCCCCTCCTTACCTCCAAGAAGCCAATTTGCTTACAATTTTCTCTGTAAAGTCAATGGAAATTGCACACTCGAGACAATGGTGGAGGGCACCGAGCAACACACGGTATCAGCCAAGAGTATATGAGGGTGTTGTTGATATCTGTGTGTTTGTTCCTTCCCTCAGCTAAGTGTTTTTTGCAAAAGCCCACTTGATGCAATAGCTCTGAAAGTTAACTATAGATACAGCTTGTACACACTCAATTCCTTAAAGTGGTGTTATTATTTTTATAAATAAAAGGATGCTGAATGACTATCCCTTACCAGAGAACAATAAGATCTTCTTGTTAAGTCTCAGGTGTAAACTATGCAGTATTTACTTGCATACTTGAACTAAGATGCTGAATACAGGAGCTTTAGAAAGGTATACTGCTTTCCTGCTCTATTCTTTTATAACGAGTTTCTTTCATTTAGATTCCAGGTTTAACTGTGCTTTGCTATGATGTGCCCCTGGTAGTTGGATAATGTTGGATCCTGGCATAGGATTTGTGTCTATAGAATGTACCTAGAGTTCTTGCATTTTAGCTACATAGGTTACATGTTAAGAGTAAAGGAACCTGGAGCCATTCACCTACATTTTAAGTCAATTTTACAATTTTCTGATGCATTAGCTTGGGAAAGTGATGGGGGAGAATCTTCTGTTTTGTGTTAATTTCATTGGTTAAATAAAGAGACTGCCTTGGCCCTTTAATAGGACGGAAAATTAGGTAGGCGGAGTAGACTGAACAGAATGCTGGGAGAAAGAAGCCGAGTCAGTCAGTAACCATGATTCTCCCACTTCAGACAGACTCAGGTTAAGATCTTTCCTGGTAAGCCAGCTTGTGGTGCTACACAGACTATTAGAAATGGGTTAGATCAATATGTAAGAGATAGCCAATAAGAGGTTTAAACTAATGGGCCAAGCAGTGTTTAAAATAATAGAGTTTCTGTGTAATTATTTCGGGGCATAAGCTAGCTGATGGCCAGGAGCCGGGTGGCAGGAACGCGGCCCGCAGCTCCTTCAACAGGAAAGGTGTTTTTTTTTTTTCACTTTCCTTCTGATCATCTCTATAATGGAGATGATAATAACACTTGCTGTATGCATAGATTAAAAAGAGTAGGACAGGGATGAGTCAACCATTGCAAACAGAACTTGGGATATGGTAGAATGCACCATGGCTATTATTAATGTTATTGTCCATTGTGTGTGCTCCAGTTTGACTGTTAAAGAAATCTATTTTTTTTATTTCATGTGTATGAGCGTTTTGGCTGCATGTGTGAATGTGCACTTTGTATGTGTCTGGTACCTGGAGATGCTGGAAGAAGGCACTATCCTCTGGACCACAGTTATGGATGGTTGTGAGCCATCATGTTGGTGCTACGATATGGACACTGGTCCTCTTTAATAGCAGCAAGTGTTCTTAATCACTCAGCAATCTCTCTAGGCCCTAGTTTGATGCTCAGACATTCAACAAAGGCACTGGTGTTAAACACTTAGTCTCCAGGCTGTGGCTATAACAAGAAGTAGGGAATTTGAGGCTGGCGAGAGGGCTCAGTGGCTAAAGGTACTTGCTGCTCTTCCAGAAGAAGAGCATTCATTTCTCCTAAATTCGTATCTGGATGCTCACATACGTAGCGCCAGAGGGTCTGGTGCTCTCTTCTTGCCTCCATGTATACTCACACATATGTGGCACACGCTCACATGTGCAAATACACATCAATGAAAATCAAAATAAAATCTTAACAATAACAAGGTGAAAAGGCATCCTGGTGGAGGCTAGATAATTGGAGCATGTCCTTGAAGGTGATCTGGAGACCTTAGCCCTCCCTGCCACGCCCCCTATTACAGTGTCCTGATCACCATGTGATGAGCCATCTTCTCTGGCATAATATTTCTTGAACACTTAGGACAAAGACAGGCATTCCTGATAAGGACAATGATTATTCAGGTTATCTCTGATATCTCTTATCTCAACATGATCCTCTTTTGGGATTGTGAAGTTTCTTGATATTCCCCTTTTTGGATATAGTTGATTTAGTCCAGAGTGTTCTTTAAAGTGTTTAAAGTTGATGACAATGCCATTAGCTGCGTTTGAATTATTCTATCCTAACAACTTCAGCATGGCTGACATTGTCAAACATTGTTTTTGTTGTTGAGTAATTCAGTATTAATTTATTTCACTTATATCCTCCTCGCCTTCTTTTAACCACTGTGGGCTCCATTTTTTGCTCATTGATCACTATTTTCATCATCATATTTTCTTCCCCTTCTGCAGAACTGCATATATGAACTGAAATGAGCTAACTAGAACTAGCTAGCATAGAACTAAAATGAGCTAACCTCCAAACTCATTTTCTTCTTCAGGGGAACAATAATGACTTAGTTATCTTGGGTATTAAGAGCCATTGCACTCAGAACATAAAAGGCGAAGGAAAGTTTGCAATATTCTGCAAGTGCAAATAAAAGATGTGTAATGAAACCTTTAGCACTTCTGTGATAATGAGAATAAAATCATGTTCGAGTCACCTTTTATACTTTCTGCTCAAGCCAATAGGCCTCTGTGACAAGTGTTCTTCTTTGGAAAGACAGGCTTTGGGAACACTGATGTGGTATAATTTTCTAATAACTTCTTCTCCATAAGGGCTTTAAGGCCAAAAAGCACACAAGAAGTAATGCAGCAGATGCATTGTTTGGAAAACTCCCATCTTCTTATCACAGCCTGTTTATTTGATTGTGTCTACTTTTGTATTTTTCTAATTTGTCAAGATTGGATTCAAGTGAACGCAGTTAAATTCTAAAGCAGTATTTCACAAGCTCTTGGTGGCAAACCCTTTGGCCAACCTCTGTCTTCAAAAAGTATTTACATTACGATTTATAACAGTAGCAAAATTACAGCTGGGAAGTAGAATCAAAATAATTTTATGGTTAGCAGTCACCACAACATCAGGACCTGTATTAAAAGGTCTCAGCATTAGGAAGTTTGAGAACTCTTCTAGAGTTTTAAAATCTGTTATTATTTCCTGGGTCATATATCATGGGACTAGTTCTGAAGCCGCATTTGTATTTAATACATGTGCTGATTATCTGGTTCTTCACGTGATAGGTATGCGCTTGGAGTGATGCGAGTGTACCAGGAACTGACCTTGGAAACATTTCTGCTTTTTTTCCTTTATTTGTTTTATAAACAATGTTCTTTCTTGATAGCTATGTACTTTTTGTATATTAGTAAACATATAGGAATGGTCACCAAGGTTCTTTCTTTTCCCAGTAGCAACTATAGCTGATATTGGGGGCACTGCCTTAAATTTTCTCCCACTGTGATACCAAAGACTTCATATCTAAAGAGTGACAATTATTGATATAGGAACATAAACTATAGAGCCAGTTGCTCAGGACTGACGTATACTTCCAGATTTTGCTTGGCTTATGAGGATGCCTTGAAATCTTGAAGTGGTTCCTTGTCTGCTGATCTGCAAAATGGTGACAAAATCACCTCGTAGATTTGATCTAACTATGACCTATTGCTGGGCCCTAATGTCTTCCTCTGGAGATGGGGTGAAAAAGCACATTGTCAATGTCTCAGACACTGGGAGTGAGGTAGAAAGCATACAGCAGACTCATTTATTAACAAGCATGTGTATGTGTGTGTGGGGGGGCTTTTATACTCTCCTAGTTACCCAGACATTCAGATCCATTGGCATTGTGTGTCTGCCCCTCATTGGCTAGGCACAATTGGCTAGTACCTCTGACAGGTAGAATTCAGGTTGGCTCCCCTCAGCCTGTTTTAACTTCACAAATGTAACATGTAGAAAGTACGGCTCAGGAAGCATCGATCAGCTTTTGCCTGATTTTGTAGGTAAATTTTTTCCTAGGACTCAGCATCCTGATCCCTTCATTTGCTGTCCGTGGCTGCTAGTCCACGGAACTCACTAATGTATCAGAGCTTGCACTGCCTGGAGCCTCGTGTGTTTCACAACTGCATCTTTATAGCAAAGTCTGCTGATCGTGATTTACAAGGTCTGATGCTCAGTACTCAAGAACATCTGATGCTTTTTAAACCTCAAATCTTGGCCATAGTTGCCTATCTTGGCTGTTTCGTTCACGATCAACGGTGTGTTTCTTCTGGCTATCTAATTACTTCATTCTCCAATCTACTATTTCCTTACGGCCTTCTTTCCATTTCTTGTTCAGACATCTTGTTCTCAGACACTGCAATTCTCAATCACAATATGCTCTACCTACCTTGTGGAGCCTGTCAAATCTCTTCCCCATGCTCCCTGCCTTGTTGATATCTATCTCCAAATCCTTCCCTGCAATCTGATCTTTCTATGGCCTTTAGACTTGACCTTTGCAGAACAGCCTTCTGAAAACTCCGCTAGAAGCACTAATGTTCTTGTCATGTTTCATATGCCAAAACTAAATCCATTCCATTCCTAAGACTACTCAGTCACCTGTATCTTTCAGTTTTCAATGTTTCACCAGAGGAAGGTTTTAAAAACTACATGTAAAGTTTAAAAAAAAATGACAATTGTTTCAGGATTACAGATTTCCAATTCATTTCTTTTGTTAACGGTTCCAGTCAACAAGGCTGGACAACAACATTTCCTCTCTTGTTTCAGGTCCACTCATACACAACTGTTCCTATTCTTCTCTGATGGCCTTCTACCTCTCATCTAAGACACCCGCATGAGTGCTGCTAATCATCAATTTCTTAGAGTCTTACTAACAGCTATGAGTCTGTTTATTGTAAAATATTCAATTTATCACAAAACAAATTGGAAGTTGCCATATAATATATGTGATCCATAGAGATATAACACTTGCAGAGAAAGTTTATTTATCTTAGTTTTAGACAGGATTTTATTATCAACTCATTGGAGAAAGAAAGAGAAAGGGAGAAGGAGAGAGAGAGAGAGAGAGAGAGAGAGAGAGAGAGAGAGAAGGAAAGAGGGAGGGAGGGAAAAAAGAGAGAGAAAAGAAGAGAGGAGAAGAGAAGAGAAGAGAAGAGAAGAGAAGAGAAGAGAAGAGAAGAGAAGAGGAAAGGAAAGAGGGAGGGAGAGATGGTTTCTTGAGTTAGGCCAGCCACATCACCAAAATTGAACTGCATTATGAATAAAGAAAGCAGACTTTACCAAGCCAGAACATGAAGTAGGATCAAAACCCCTTGCCATTGACCTTGGCTTCTCATCAGTCCTCATTGTTCGCCATGATCAGCTTGGTGGGAGCCTAGCCAGTTTGGATGTTCACCTTCCTAGACATGGAGGGAGGGGGGAGGACCTTGGACTTTCCACAGGGCAGGGAACCATGACTGCTCTTTGGATAGGAGAGGGGAGGGGGAGAAGAGAGGGGGGAGGGGAGAAGAGTGGGGGAGGGGGAGGGAAATGGGAGACTGGAAGGAGGCGGAAACTTTTCTTTCTTATTCTCAATAAAATAAAAAAAAAGAAAAAAAAGAAAAAAAAAGAAAGCAGACTTTAGATAAAGATTAAGGCAGTGGTTCTCAACCTTTCTGATGCTGAAATGCTTTAATACAGGTCCTCGTGCTGTGGTGACCTCCAACCATAAAATTATTTTGTTGCTACTTCATAACTATACTTTTGCTACATTTGTGAATCTTAATGTAAATATATGATATGCGGGGTATCTGATAGATGACCCCACCCAAAGGAGTTGTGACCCACAGGCTGAGAACACCAGAATAACCTGTGACTTAGTCTAATCAGCGCCCCAAACACAAGGGCTGAAGAAGAGCTAGAGGAAGTCTTTGCAAAGTCTGACTCAGACGAAAGGTGGACATAAAATGAACTCATGGCCTAACAGAACCTCATAGAGGTTTGTGTTTGAAGTTGCAACGTTGCTTCTCCTCACTTGGGGTATGGACAGATTTTTAAAACAGCAGCAGCTATCTCGATCCTCAGAGAACTGGAACAGTCATACATGTTTTCCCATGATGTTTATCAACACTGTAAAATCTATTAAGGATACCGCTCAGGAATTACTGCTGTGGGGAGATGCTCAATAAACTATTTGAATGTTTGTTTATTAGCTTCAAAACATTCAAGGTTTACATGGGATTCTCTCCTCTTTCAGTGCATGCACACACACACACATATGCACACACAATGTAATAAGATATGTGTTATTTTATATGGATCAGTAGTCATCTGCTATATTTCACTACCAGGAATTACATAATTCAATACAACAACATGCAATATGTTCATGGCAATAACTACCTTGCCAAGCAACATTCTGTGTGTCACCTTATCTAATTATTGAAGCATTCTTTTATTGTACATGTTATTATCTCTCTTCAACAGCCAGAGACCCAGACTGAGGGAAATGAAGCCATGCATGTAGTGTATTAGCTTGTAATTACTAGAGTCAGGATTTAAGCACAGATGAGAACTTTCTAACCTGAAACCTGAGGCATGAGCCATCACTCCTTAGACTTCTACTTGTATGTGCTACATTTTCTACTTTGGCATCTAGCACATGTGTGCCCCACACAACTTTCCTTGGTGTATTTATTCTAGAGCGAGACTGTCTCTTCCCCAACTCGCTGCTGAATCTACCGCAGTGTGCACGTCTTTCTAGTATCAAAACACTTGAATCCATTGGCATTTGGCAACACTTCCAAATCCACAAACAGCATCCTCGTTCTGTTTTCTAATACCACGCACAGTAAGACCTTTCATCTTCCCCCTGAATTATCATGTGAACCTCATTTTGAAGGATTTGTTTAGAAATACAATTAAAATGTTTTCTACAGGTTTAGGCCAAGTTGGCCTAGATCCTAAAATCCACTCTGAGCAAAACCTCCAGGAATATATGTTCACAGAAAGGTTTGCACCCCGGGATCCCCTCCCACTTGCTTTGACCTGATATTTTGCTTATTCTGCTATGAAATTCCTCCGAGGAGGGAAACAGGAGCTTGCCTCATTAAGGCTCATTATTTACAAGATGTTGACAAATGTTGGCATTTATCCTGTTAACATAATAAATGTGAGAAAAATGACCATTTGGCATAGATAGTCCGGTGCAGAATACTAGCATGGCAAAGAATGAGGAGGGTTTGTTATGTCTACGCGGCATCATTTGGGGCTACATATTAGAATAAATATGTTTTGGAAAAATAATTATTTTTTCTTTGTCTCACAAATACAATTTCTCTCTCTCTCTCTCTCTCTCTCTCTCTCTCTCTCTCTCTCTCTCTCTCTCTCAGAAGCTGGCAGAGTATTTTTATACAAAATAAAAACCAGAGCCCAGAAAAATATCTATACAGATATTGCTTAGTTGTTTACTCTAATAAAATGTTTGAATTTTTGTACCTTTGAAAGAAAACTATTATTTTTGCTTGATCTTTGTAACATTTGGTTATAATTTAAATTCCAAATGTAGTCACTTGATAATAAAATAACTATAATATTCAAATTTACATACCCATAATAATAAAATAAAATTAGTGAAGGGAATAAGAATGTAAAGTAGGAATTACAAAGATTTGTTTTTTTTTCTTGAATGAGCAGGATTGAATGTCTACTAACAAACATATCTGAGAATTCAATTTTTTAAATTTAAAAAATTTGAACTTGACACCAAGCTTCTAGATACACACATGAACTTTACACATACATACATGTACATATACATACAAATTCACACTTATGCATATATACCTACACACAAACTCACACACATGAATATACACATACACACAAAGTCACACACATGCATGCACACATACACACAAATGCATACACACAAACAGAACCACACATATACACACAGACACACACATGAACATACACACAAACATAAGCAAACACACACACACAAACTTTGGGGTGAATTATCTAGCTCCAGCCTGACTTTCATAATTGGGTCCTAGTGGATTGGGCAGCATAAGCAAACCTGAGAACTTCGGCATTGGGAACCATTCCATGAGAGACCAAGACAAAAACAAGAGCTTTGTGACCACAAATGAACAAGACAGAAGAAGGAATTGTCCAGATCACATAGCAGCCAATGCTTCTATGTCCTGTCTACAAGGACTGCTGTTATGTTAGCAATTGCCAATGTCTTTAGCATCACCGGAGTCTTCCTCCTTTTGTGGAAGACTGTTAGAATTCATGGTCACAGCACAGCCTACTTTACCAACAAGACCCTACCCAGTATAAAACCTTGCTTTCTCACGGTGACTACAGTTCCACCAAATGCAAACCCAATGCCTGCTAGGATTTTGTAATGCCCTCCTACTGAGGCGCCCATGGTTTCCTCTGAGCTGAGCAACACACCCGCTTTCTTTAATGCTGGTCTTCTCTAGTGACCTTGGACCGGAAAGTCTTGATTGTGTATAGAAAACAGAGCAGCATTTTACTTAATACAGAGTGACCATTCTGGGAATCACTTTGTATTTAAGTGTTTATATTTGCAATGGTTTCTACCTACCTATATCTTCGATCAGTGATTTTTTATATTGTCTATGAGAGACACATAGATTTTGGCAGAAAAAGAAACTAAGACCAAAGAAGTTAAGTGACTCCATGGTTGACATTTAGAATTAACAACATCATAGACAGAACCCCCATTTTTTTTCTGGCTCTTCCCTCCAAGCTTCATCTTAGAATAGGAAATTTGATTAAGGTATTTCCAGCTATTTAAAACACAGTAGATGTTATTTATTTGTCTCTTTCTCTAACGTCCTGGAGGCTCTGTGAAGGCAATAGCCTCGAAGTACCTATTTGCATGCAACTATTCCTTAGCGACTCTCTAAGGAGTTCACTGACTTATTGACCTCAGCTAGGGCATGAACCAGCAAGGACATTCTGATTTCCTGGCAGGAGGAATGGAATTCTAGGGCATGTGGCAATCTGTATTGTAGTCAAGAATTCAACTGTAGTAGCAAACTTCTGTGTATCAGTACCAAGGCAGGCACAATCCAGAGCTAATAATTGTAATGTTTACTGTGGACTCGTGCACTCTTAGTAGACATCCTAAGGTTGTTGCAAAATCGAGATGCTCTTTTTTTTTTTTTTTTTTTTTTTTTTTTTGGTTTTTCGAGACAGGGTTTCTCTGTGGCTTTTTTGAGCCTATCCTGGAACTAGCTCTGTAGACCAGGCTGGTCTCGAATTCAGAGAGATCCGCCTGCCTCTGCCTCCCAAGTGCTGGGATTAAAGGATGCTCTTAAGCGATCGGAAGTACTATGTCACTGCTCCTACTTTGCAGTTTAGAAAATGGTTGAATGCTTTGGTTGTAATGATATTTCAAAAAATTACCATGAGGAAAATAAGATGAAAAGAATCTGATGATACTACTTTACAAGTGATAAAAATAAACCAACATACAGAATTAGAATTTTTGGTTTTCCTCTTAAATTTTTTCCCTTAGAAACTACAGAAAACTAAACTAAAAAGCAAAAACAAACAAATAAACAAGCAAGCATAAAAACCAAGGACTTCCAGGGTTTATTGTGTCTTCAGCACTTTAAAAGTAATCTAATGTATCACCATTTAAATGATACTACCGTTGTTTACAATATACACAGATTTTGTTAATGATACTTTTATTTGGCACTTGTAATTTGTTCTCAAATATAATTGATGATGAAATAAATTAGGAGCAATTAAATAATGCTTACTGGTATTATCAGTTGTATCCAACAGGGATTTAGAAATAAATAGGAGGCTTGCTTGGATCTCACTTCTATTTGATGTCCAAATGTGCTTTTTTCTGGCGCTTCCAGCTGCTCCACAGAGCGTCCTTAACAAACAGCCATGTTAGGTGCTCTTCTTGTGAGGGCTAAATTCATTAATCCGCTCACTTTTAAATACTCCTGACAAAGACTTGAGAACTTTTGGCTGCTACCAGGTACTTTGCCAGGTGCTGTTGCTCACACAAACCCCATTCTTCAAGTTTAAAGGATGCAATTCACAGAAAGTAGACAAGTGATTTGCTGAGGTCACCCAGTCATGCTTTAGTCTCTGAAGGAAATGACATGTGGAGCTTTGCACTTTGAGAATAAGTTAGAATTTTCTCCTGTATACCGCAGTCACTTATGTGCCCCCCACCTCCTCACAACTGCACTCCCTTTCACTCAGCTCACCCTAGGTTACCATGAAGTGGACCTTTAAGAAACAGGATGCTCAAATGTGTATTCCTAGCATATGGTACCTGGACTCTGCAACTCCTTCATCATGGATTCCAAGGGAACACAGTCGTGCAGATGTCTCCAATTTGGGACTGCACACTGGGCTGCAGCTCTGGGATGCTAACAGGCCGCTTGCAGTTGGAATACAGAACTTTTAGGGCTCACGGTCGCCTTGGAAACAACTGATATCTGCCTGGCTGTTAAGCTCACTTCCCTTGAAACACATCTTGGAAACAGCTTTGTCAAATGCTCCCTAAGCTATGTCTGAAGGACTCTGTGCTCTGGGGTATTTGGGTCCGAGTTTTCCGGACATGCTGCTATTCACATGTGGTTATTTGAATGATTGTAGTCTAGAGTCAGTTCATACACGCCAAGCAAAATTTAACAGAAATTTTAGGGAAGATTTCAGTTCTATTCACTTTCTTTCATTTTTTTTCTTGGTGATGAGGAAATGAACATTTAAGACATTTTCTTTTTTCACTTAATAGTCTCAGGCACACTTTCAGGGAGAATATGAAAACAAGCCAGAAACCACTTTCTTACTTTATTTGAATATATTCAGGTGCAATTTCATTAGGAATGAACATTTTCAGTAACAGGACTTGAGTGCAGTCATCAAAGTTTAACCCAAAGAGCAACTGGGTAGAATAATCCAGTCATATCTCTGAAGGTAAATCTCTAAACATAATCTCACTTCTGGATCTAATCTTCATACTGTAAATGTATCTGGAAGAGGAATTGGGGCTTTATTTCAGAAGACAATCCTTAAGTATTTCTGAGTAATCAATGTGGAATGACATGATCTACAGAATGCCGACTCCCATCTTGGAAAACCAGAGGCCTTAGATATGTACCGGAGACATAATCTCATTTTAGAGATAAGGTGCTTATGGAAATGGTTGTGTGAATATCTAGAAACTGCAGAATCAGGCCACCTTATTCGTATTCTCTGGTATAAATTCACATTTTCTCTCGCGCTTTTGTTTGTTTTGGAAGAGATTGCCAACTTAGAATGAAAGACTAGCCGCTGGATTGGATCGGACAGCTCCAACATGGGGAAAACTCACCATGTGGCTTGAGAAAGCTCATTCTCTGACTTGAGTCATAGAGAACAAGGTGCCTTTCTGAACTCAAAACCAGACAGACACTTGTGCCAGGCCCTCAGATTGTGTGAGCCAGAACTGTGAGGCTCTGAATTTGAAAGCAAAGTAAATTTCATCTGTGAGATGGGAATAAAGAGCAGCAGAGAATCTCTCAGGACACCCTCCCCTCACTCTGTTTTTACAGCTGGCTTATAAACATTTGATCACTGATCAAGGAAAAGCAGGACACTGAAGAGTTTAGCCCTCTGCTGATTGGCACATTTGTAGACTCCTTCACTAACCTAAATTTGAACAAGATTCGAGTATGTCGACGTAGAATGTTCTCCATTATCAAGGTAAGTTTTGGATTATGGGAGGGTTTTTGTTTGTTTGTGTTTTACATAAAACCGCGGAGCATTGAAGGCTGTTTCAGATCTACAGGGTCACGTTAAGCAGAAGTATTTGTTGGGATATTTACAGAGAAGTTAGTTTCGGTGTCTCACAGAATGCCAGCATGCCGAAGGCAGTTTTATTTCCCCAAGTTCTTTCTCCTGCCTTTACTCCACGTGCTCCTATAGTGCCTGCCTCATGGGCAGCTACTGCTATATTTGTTTTCATGTATAATAAACTTTGGTCTGTTTGCCACAGCTCAGCACCTACAGGATCATAATCTCATGAGAATAATAACCAAGTGGCCTTAGTCAATGACAGCACTTGAGAGGGGATGGAAAAGTCTGCTTACTCTCCTCCGTTTCTTTAGAAATGCAAGTACCCCTATTCTTACACGGGTCAGTTGGCAACATGAAATATCTTCTGATCTGAAAACGAATTGTCTATAATTCAACAGCCTATTAGTGACAATTGGACAAAGTCAACTATGACTATCTGCTTGAAATAGATACAAATAAAGCAAGTTGTTAAGTTATGGGAAACACAGTTAACAAGGTATATTTTAAAAAGCCTTGTTATAGCAGAAGCTATTTAGCCAATTATGCTCATAAAAATAGCCACTTTTTGCTTCCTAACATGCAGGTCCCCCTTCAAAACAGGTCCAGCTGGGGTAGGATGTTCTTTTTAGCAGAGCTCTCTAAGTTATTACCCTAGCCACTAAGAAGACATCTAGTTAGGTATGTCCAAATTCCTACTCGACTTCTGGGAGATCGCCACAAACATCCTTGGAAATGCTTAAGCCTTAGGGACCAATCACTATTAACCTATAGATATCTCTGCAGAGAATGGCATTTTAAGCTGTTGCCTGTCTTTTTCATTTGATGGGAATGGTTCAAATCAAATTAGAAGTCAGGGACTGACAATGATAACTATGGAGCATTTAACTTCTTGTGGAGAAGACGAACAACATTTCGAAGGACCCAGCTCTTCTTAGGTCAGATCAGTCATTAGGGTGTTGCACACTCTGATCCTGGGGCTGACGCCTGAACTCCAACATCTAAGTTTCTTCTTCTCATCTCTTGCTTCTACTGTCTGACCAGATGGGAGTAGAAACGTGTGAAAATGAAATACTATGTTAAAGCAGGAGTTTGCAGTCCTGTCTGTTGTGACGTGGACAAATTTGGGTGATACCATAGTAGGTGAAAAGGAGCCGGTACAGAAAATATTGACATAACCATTTATATGTTTGTCTGCATTTATATAGAGAATATAAAGATCCTGGAACACATAGCAATACAGAGAATTGTTACCAGGAGTGGGGACTTGAAGAATTGGCATGTGTTTACTTCCATGTATGAAATCCATTTCCAGAGGTGCATTTATCAGGGACAGTGGAATTTGACAGCCTTCCCTTAGCCCTCAAGTATTCCCTTAATGCTATAGAACAGTGGTTCTCAACCTTCTTATGCCGCAACCCTTTAAGACAGCTTTTCACGTTGTGGTGATTCCCCAACCATAAAATTATTTTCTTTGCCACTCCCTAACTGTAATTTTATTATTGTTGTGAATAATAATTCAAATACCTGTGCTTTCTGATGGTCTTAGGGGATCCCTGTAAAAGAGTCACTTGAACCCCAAAGGGATCACGAGCCACAGTAATTGAGAACCACTGATGTAGACAATGTGAGAAGGATCTGAACTCACCAAATTGGAAAGAAACATGGTAAGTATTCCACATTTGGAAATTTAATCTGACAAATAACATAATGAATTAGAAAAAGGAAGAACAGACGATGCTTAGCTCCAGCAGGAGGCAGTGCCAGGGAAGGTGGTTGAATATCTAGACTTCTGGGTGTTAATATGGGGAATACCGCCAAAGGTTTATAACTACTAAGCAGGAAATGATCTCATACAGGAATGGAAATAGCTTGAAGATGGGGTCACAAATAAGCCTGAGGCTAATAAAATGGGGAGTAGAGGGTAAGTCGCCAAGGTTAGATGCTTGACTTATTCTGGATTGAGAAGCAAGTGAGAAGAAATTCTTAAGGAAAAACATCTATTTTTCAAAATATGGCCTAAAATAAATGCTAATCTGAAAAGTATGTGAGCCCTTGAGGTCCTTGCCACAAAAATCCTACCCTGCCTCAGTATCCACACTCAGGGGTGGTAATGTGAGCAAATTCAATCTATTGAAACGTGCAGTGACAAGTCAAACAAATATTGATTAAAACCACTCACCATGCTCTTGGTTAATAATGGCAGTCATTCAAATACTCACATGGTCAAATATAAACCAGAATTACTTGCCACGGAGAGTGCCAGGTAAACAGTCACCCATGGCTATTAACAGCACACACCTTTGAAGGATCTTAGCACAGTCATTAGGTACACCAGTCTTCATTTGGGTTTGACAAGTCCTATGTTGCATGCTTGCTGAAGGTCTATGTTAACCTCAGAATTCAGAGAAATGCAAAGTCCCAATCAGTCCTGTTGTAAATATGTCTCAAAATCACATGGTGGGCTTGGGGCTGCTTTGACTTTTGCCAACCATGGGAAGGGAATCTCCATTGAGAAAATGCTTCCATCAAACTGGCTGAGAGGCAAGCTTGTGGGGCATTGTCTTGACTGATGATTAATGTAGCAGGGCCCGTCTACCACAGGTGGTGCCACAGCTGGGCAGGTGGTTCTGCATTCTGTAAGATCGTAGGTGGAGCAAAGCACCTGAAGGAAGTCAGTAAAGGAAAATTCCTCCTTGACCTGTGCTTTGGTTCCTGCCTCCAGCTTCCTGCCCTGATTGAGTTCCTATCCCAACTTCCCTCACCAGTGGACCATGATCAGAAAGTATTAAGTCAAAGAAACCCTCCCCCACCCCAGGTTGCTTTTGGGTTTGTTCCAGCAATAGAAGAAAAACTGGGACAGATTTTCCAGGCAACACAATCTAATTTTCTCAACTTGGTTTTGGGTTCTTGTATCAAAATCCTTTGAGTAGGTGGAGATAGTGGGGTCATAGGAGGAGACTAACACATGGATTGGGTTCAGCGCATTCTCTAAAGGAATTTCCCTAAAGAAAAACTTCACTGTCAGTGACAGCATCCTGAACACCGAACACTTGTCTTCAAGCTGGCATGGCCAACTCAATCTAAGTGTAGTATGCACGCTTAAAAAAATGCTTATTTATTTGTGTTTTATGTGTATGAGTATTTTGACTGCCTGTATACGAGTGTATGAGGCACAAGAAGTGTCCATGGGAGATAGAGGTGGCATCAGATCTTTGGAAACTAGAGTTAGGGATGGTTGTGAGCTCCCTTTTGGGTGCTGAGAACTGAACCTGAATTCTGTAAATGGAGTCAGTGCTCTTAACCACTAAGCCAGCTCTCCAGCTCCAGTGTCCTATATTTTTGAAAGTAGGCTTTAAAAATAACATATAGTGAGAAGAGAAAACAGCTACCTTAGTGAGTGGCAAACAAAGTGGAATAAAATGTATTGAGATAGGCATAGTGTCCTTATCTGACACTCTCTACCCAAGCTTAAAAATCTATTTCTAGATCTTCGTCCTTTGTACAGTGATTCTTTATAATTAGCCCTTTATAATGGGGCTAGGAGTTATTTTTCCTAATTGTGGGTAGAGAGAAATACAAGGGATTGACCTCATGAGATGATAGCCTGACAGGATTTCAGTCAGGGAGTACTGCTCTCTTGGTAACCATGAAGCCTAAAGACACCAATGAATCAATGATCTAGGCTACCCGTTCCTGGGAGGCCCAATCAGAGCCCCATCAACAGAGTTCAGATCAAGGGATAATCTTTCCAGTTAGCCTGCAAACCCCTGTTGTGTTGTTTAAAGGCTTGCTTCTCTCTAGGAATATACTTGTGGAGACAGACCCACTCCTTCCTTATCATTATAGACTTCTCCCATATCTAAATCACAAAATCTCTTACATCAACAGGTATTGAAAAATATGGTCGTTCTGTGTACTTTATATGTGAGAAGCAGTTCCTTCCTCTTGTAAGTCCATTTTATTATTAACAGAGAAAATTGTATTCCACTCATTTAACGTCCCAGTAAAAAGGCAGTGTGCAATATGCCAAATTCCTTCAGAGTTGCCTAGAAAAGCCTAATCTGCCACCAATCAGTGGAAGCTAATGCACACTTTAAGAGAAGTAAATCTTAAAGCTTTCACAAGGTCTCAGAGCTATGCCCTTTCTCGCCCTCCCCATTTCTATCTCTGGATTAATCATAATTTCTGGTGCAATTCTTTTGAAGTTATTCATTTTATTTGAGACATTGGGCTGGGCTCAGTGCACAGTGAAGTTTAAATGCAGATTTTTTTCCCCCTTCTCCATCAGCCAATATGATCCTGGAGGCAGGGGCGGGGGAGGGGGGCAGAAGCATGCAAAAATAGCACCGAGGTTACAAAGCCGATATTAGATTTTTGTTCTAAAATGAATCTCCATGATGCATATCTTAATGAACAGGAGATAGACATTTCTTTTAATTAAACAACTTATTGTTTCAATTAAACCGACTTGCTTTTGTTTGGCGGCATCCTTTAAGTATGGGCAACTTTTGTCTCCTGCATCCTGCTCTCTGCCTTTGCTTCTTAGCTGACAGTTTGTGAGCAAACAGAAAGGTGGCTCAGGCATCCTCATTGCTCCGTTTCAATACAACGCTGGTATCTGATCTTTGATGCATTAAATGACAAGACTTGTCGTCTTTGCTACTGCTTAACATTACGAGCCCATCCCCTGTCGCTCTCACACACATTGTTCCCTGGAACATTGCTGAGCAGTAAGCATGCTAGGATGGAAATGAGCTTAGGAGCAGCAATAAAAGTGATTTCCTTTCCAGGCCACAAATACGATGCATTTCTGGATCTCAATTATTTGAACTATGGGTCATTTTGTACCCATCATCAAAAAAGCCCTAGGTAGGCTTGGTGGCATACTCCTTTAATCTCCGTACTTAAGATGCCAAGGCAGACGGATCTCCCTGAGTTTGAAGTCGGCTTGATTTAGATAACAAGTTCCAGGGTGGCCAAGGCAACATAGGAGGACCCTATCTCAAAACACAGACCCCAAATCAACAAATCCAGACAGAAAACCCCAATATTTACTAACGGGATGTCAATACATCTATATAGATTGGAATGTAGACACGGAATCTAAGAGTTAAAAGGTGTGCTTAAAATTTGTGTCATGATATTATACATGCTCTTAGTAAAGGGATGTCTAAAAAATTAGGCAGATTTAATTCAGTGGAGGTCCATGCCAGTCTATGTGTTGTATGTGTTCTGTAATGATGCAGAAATGTCGAGTAAGCAAATCTGAGTCTGACTGGCAGTAGGCAAGCATGGAGCAGCACCGGTCCTCAAGTTAGTGTCTTCTCTGAAGGAAGCACACATTTAGGGTGTCCTAACCAGCATGAGGAGGGTGATTTATGGTGAGGTCCCAGGATGGGTTGCTGTGGAAAAGCCCAGCAAAGACAAGGGTTGGAAGCACATTGACCAGCTTCACTCCCCACACAGTGTCGAAGGAAGTGATAGCCTCTTACACAGTTGCTGGCTTTTCTAGAAGTCATTCATTCATCAGGGATTTTTTTTTTCTTTTCCTCTGCAATTTTCATTTACTCCAGAGACTGGCAAAAGGATGTGCCCAGTGGAGAACAATGCAAACCCTGGCCTTCTTCAGCAGATCTACCCTCTGGGTGCTGCCCCTTCTCTGGTTCCTATGAGATGGCGCTGAAGACCAGTCCTCAGGTGATTGGATGAGCCATTATCGCCCTAGCTATCGTCCTTCACTTTTGCAAGGTGTACTCACTTTGAACTCCAGAGAAAGTGTTAACAGTGCACTGTCGAGGAAAATGGGCGGGGCACCAGGACCGAGTCTTAGTATCCGAGCTCTCCAATGAGCAAGCCTTGTCAATGTTTTGTGAGCTTCACTTCCTATTGTTATAGTGAAGGTTTTAACTGGGCCTTTTGAAAGCCACATTCATCAAGTATTTATTATTTTATATTTGGTCTCAAACTAAGACCATTTATTTTTTTTCTCAGAACAAGATATAATTTATGAAAAACTGAAAGAATTTTTTTTTAAAAAAAGCCAAATAACTTTTAAAGATATCTAGCTACTTTTGATGCTGAGGCAAAAGGCTAGAAAGCTCCAAGCCTATCTGGGAGAAAGAGTGAATTCAAGGTCACTTAAATAGCCACCTTATCTAGACTCCTATTTATTAAAAAATCATGGAGAACAGGGGTTAGAATTCCATGGCAGAGTGCTAACTTGACATGAACAAGGCTTGGCTTCAATCTTTAACATGAAATAAACAAGATAGCAAAACTAAAAAAAAAAAAAAAAAAGAAAAAGAAAATCTCTTCCCTGTTTTCCCCACCATTTCAGCACAGTGAAGCCTATAAAGTCTGTGATGACGAAGGTAGCCAGGCTAATATCACTGGCTAGGGCTTTAAACTCGGTCCTTAGGGATACCCAGCCCCATGTTCAGGTGGCTGATGATTCATATTGACCAAGAAAAGCACCCAAGTATTAAGAGTAGAGTTGGGAATTTGAATTTGAAGATCATGAGAACACAAAAGCCTGAGACGGGAGGTTAAGATCCTTAGAAAAATTGGAAGCCTGTTGGCCTAACCTTAAATGACGTCCCTGGTTTCTACCATCCTTCACAGGAAACTGAGTGGGAGGCTAGTTCTTAGAAGCTCAGCTTCTTGCTCTTCTGAGAGGCCCACAGACAGCGCTTCCAGTTCATTAGTCAAACTAACTGAAAACTTAATTACACATGTTTCTATTCAAAAGGGACTTAGAATGATCACACATGCCAGGGTTCAGGGATATCCAGAAGAGGAGGCCAAGTTTGCAGTTGCCTGAAGAGTGTGGAAATTGATGATCTGTTGTAAAATAAAACACTGTCTTCTTTCCCCGTTTCTTTCCTGCCAACAGCTGAGTGAAACTTACAGCTCAAGGGAGGAGTTAAAAGAAGCTCCACCTTTCTCTTGTTTAATCCTGAGCTAGAAGCTTTGGTTTCAAAATTTCAAACATTAAATTTTATGCTGGACTAATCATTGATTATTTTTCTTTCAATTTTCCTACAAATCTCTCATTATAGCACATGGCCCTCATACTCAGTGGTTATAGCTGAAGACTTTTGAGGTGGTTAGTGTTAATTCCCAATTTGATGAACTCAAGATTCTAGATTCGTCGACTTACCTGTTGGGAGTTATCTTGATTGACAAATATGGGAGCATTCACAGCAACTGTGGGTGTAACCATTCTCTGAGTGGGGATCCTAGGCTCCCTAAAATAGAGGTAGTGAATTGGCAAGGCAAGACTATATTCATCAGCCTCTGTTTCCTGATTGGGGATGCCTTGTGGTGTGGATGCTGCCTTAACTTCCTGCCAGGTAGGGTTAGACCTTTGACTGAGAGCAGAAATAATCCTTTGCTTCCTTAAATTGATTTTTGTTGAAGTATTTTGTGAAAGCAACAGAAAAAGAAACTAAAAAAAATTCAAAAGCAGCTAAATGGAAAATTAAGCCTATCCTTTCATTATTCAGCAACCATAATCCCAATAAAACCAAACACATACAGGATCTCTCAATCTCTTTTATCCTTTTTCCCTGGTGTCTCTCTCTCTCTCTCTCTCTCTCTCTCTCTCTCTCTCTCTCTCTCTCTCTCTCTCTCTCATTCTCTCTCTCCTTCACACACACACATACACACACACAAAAACACACACATACTTTCTCTTACACACACACAATTTTCTTTTCTTTCATTCTTATAACTATTGCACATACATACACACCATCCATATACACATCCCTGTCTTATATGCATACAATTAATCTTTTCCATTCTTAAATGAATATATACACACAGTATAGACTGGAGTCGATGACTGCCTACACTCATTCTGTCCCCTAAATTTAGCAAAATACACTTGTTTAAACTCCATAAAACTACAATTTTACCAGAATTTAAAAAAAAAAGATTGCACATAAGCTTTTTTAGTTACTGGTTTATTCATTCTAAAGATAAAGGAAAATAATTAGAAGTTATAATTTCCCTAAAGTTAAATACAGAAATGATTAATAAAGATTTAAGGGAAAATCTAAATATGAATTTAGTTCTCTAAAATCCACATCTCATCAAATTCACAGCAGAAATAACTGAATATATCAAAGATTTTTAATTGGATTAGCATTGATATAATCTCTTGAGTATATTCATTTGTCAGATAAAGGCTTTGTCTGTTGGCTCAAAAGAAAACATTACCCTGGAAAACATTAGGTTGGGAGCATTTCAAACATTTTCTTATTCACAAGGTAGCAGTCTCTTTAGACAAAGTATCACAGGGAGCATGTGCAGAGAGCACAGGGCTGCATCGTTCTGTCTTTGGAAGATGGAAGAAAGGAAGGGAGAATGACTGTAGCTCATCTTTCCAGATATCGCTCCTGCCATCAGACACAGATCCTCATTAAATCAGTGGCCTACGCTTTGTAGGTGTGGAAGGGTTATGTAATGGTGATCTTAGCTGCTATGTTGGGCTCTTCTCTAGCTAGTGAGCTTACCTGAGATTTGTCCTGAAGGAAAGCGACAGCCCCACTTCTGTCCTCCTGTATAATAAACTAAAGCTCATGGGAGGGCAAAGCTGACATTATTCCCTTTCTAGTGTTACCAAGGCAATTGGAGGTGGATCCAGTGCTGACCATATGACAGGGGTCCGTCCTTAGTGGTCCCTAAGGTTGCTGATCCATCTAATATGGCCATCTGGGAAAGTTTTCACACACATTGTTTTCCTGTTACTTGAAATATTCATATGGCCCCTCCTATGTTAAGTAGGTATGAAGTCTAAGCCTGTAAATATTCTCCTATAATTGTGGTCCATGCCCGAGTATGTGGGCTGTGTTCATGGAAACATGGAATCTTTTTTAATGTGACGCCAGTTTTGTCTTCATAAAAGTTTCTTTGAACTCCAAAATTCCGTATTGGTTTTCTATCCCTTTATAACAAATCACTAAAAATGCAGTGACTTAAACAAGACTTGAAAATTTTCATAGGTCACAATTGACAGAGCATAGCTGGAGGCTTTATCTAGGTCGCATGCATCTGAAATCAAAACGTTGGAAGAGTGTACTCTCATAAGCACCTCGAGGTACTTTCCTGAGTTCATTCAGGTTATTTTCAGAGTTCAGTCTCTCTAGGCTAGAGTAGCAGTGATCAGCAAGTGATGTCTCAGCCAACAGAGGCTGCCCTCAGGTAATAGTCGTGTGTCACTCTTATAACCCAGAAAACATTTTTCTTCAGAATGTTAAGATGGAGGAATAAAATGCATTCAATGAAGAGGGACTATCCAGTCCTGCTCATAGGTCCCTCACAGCCAACCAAGAATTAGACAGGTGTGTATTCCAGGTGGCAGGATTCTGAGTTCCATAGCCCTGTGCCAATTGAACTCACCATGGCCTATGTTTTATGATAAACTTATCCACGCCAATGTTAACTGGAAAGAACTACAAGAGAGGAGTATAGATTTCTCATAAGTCTTTGATGACATCTTGCTGGATGTTTTCATGCTCACACAATTGCAAACTAGCCTCTGTTGCTCGTTTGTTTACTTTGAAGTATGCCTTCTCTCAGGAGTTTCCAGTCTTGGTCTTATGGCCATGTTCTTGTGGGATTCCAACATTGGTATAGCTAATGGACATTTCTTAGGTTGATTATTCAAACTACTTCTCCTGTCATGTCTGCTTCAGCTTGTGACATTCTTAGGAGGAAATCTTGGGTCCTTGGGTCCTCTCATTCATTAGTAAAAGAATTTAGAAATAGACTTCAAAGAAAGCCCCAGGACAATTTGTTAGAGGCATAGAAAAAAAAAAAAAAAACAGCAAAGCCGGGAAGCTATGAATCTATCTCATCAGCTGCTATGAGGGTAAAGAGAAAAGAGAGGAAGAAAAAAATTTCCATGTCCTTTTGAGTTCAAGTCCAAGGAAGCTGGGAAGTTTAGATTTAGGTCACTAGCAGTTGCATAGCAGAGAGACTGGGGGATGGAGGAAGGGCAAGAATTCAGAGAATGAGGAGAAAGCCTAGACTGTCAGGGAAAGGAAACATAGGATTTTGCTCCAAAAATAACAGAAAGTTTTAAAAAGAAGGCAAAGGAAGAATTATACTTTTCTTTGTAATCAGAAAAGTAGATAGGCACATGGTAGAAATTCCATAGTGGTTGATGAAGAAGGGAGTTTCTGGGATAAGTGCATTATCTCATTAAAGGAATAATTATCCCTCCCATTTCTTTATTGTGTCTCTAGGAGAGTGGACTCCAGACTAGGTGGATGAAAAGTCCAGCCAAATTAACTCTTAAGGGAAGACACAATAGTATGTAGTGTTTTAAGTTGTGGAGCAGATCACTATATCTTGTCTCCGTGCATGGCCAGAGATGGATTCCATTATTTTGACAAAGAGAAGTAGATTTTTAATGGGATCTGGCTATCGTCACCATTTCTAATTGCACTGTATAGCCCAAGGTAGAGCAAAGCTGATGATTACCTTCCTAGTGTTGCAAGGAAAAGGGGGCAGCCTCCAAATATGACCATGAAGGAGATACCTAACAACAACACCTCTCTAGGAATTTGAGTGCTAACTCTGCTGATTCCTTTCATTCCATTCAACAAAATCCTAGCTACTGCTCATCTTTCATTACAAATACTCACCTGTCGCTCTATCCCAAGCAAGTTCTTTCCTTTTGGATTATTTTTGTCTGTTCCCTAAGTCAGGTATTTATCAGCTACCTACACCTCTGCCACATTTACTCGTTCACTGTATTCTCTGCAATAGAAATACTACTAAGCAGTGTCTGTCTGGTTTAGGCGTTAAGTCATGGAACATTCTTACATAGAAGCCTTTTGCCTCCATAGTCCCAAATGATGTTGGAGAAGTTCCTTTTTAAGATACCAAAGCTTCAAACAAACACCTGTGGTACCATCCTCACTTTTTGGCCTTGTGTTGTGCACACACACAGCTATCTAACACATTCTGTCTTGTAAAAGTCCTGTTATCCGTATTCAATTATCACCTTGAGATGTAGTTTCAGTAATTACTTATAAATATTTATTGACTCTGCACATGTAGTTTTTATGCTTTTATTATAATTTTTTTTTAAAAATGAGGTATCTTAGAGCAACCATTTAACAAGAAAATGATTTGATTCCAGAACATGATTCCTTGAGCCAACAGGAATAAGCTTTTGAAACAATATTTATGAGTAGAAAGGAGATAGATATTATTATTTATTCTTAAAAAAACACGTATCTAAAATATATTGAATTACTCCTGTAATTATTGATTTTTTTTTGCAGGCATGGCACCCACCTTTGTAGTGAATGATGACCACCTCATAACTATGTCACTAACACAATTAAAATATGTACTAGGGAAACCACATTCAAATTTCACGGACTTTAGGGTTTACAGACTAATTCTGTATATATCATACCTTCACAGCCATCCTGAACTCTGAAATTCTACTCAGTTTTTGAAGATTGAGGTAACGAGAGTCACAGCTCTAAGTAATTTGCTCAGCTAACTCAACTAGTGAATATCATTAATTTCTCATATCACATTTGTGACTTTTCTATTTCTAATACATGTCAGTGCCCATATCCTGTGTAGAAAATTACTAATAATTTGACAACATCTGTTCAGACTGAACTGTGGTCCAGATAGCACTGATCAGGTTAGTGGTGGATCTTCACCAAGATGTGAAAATTTTCCATTCTCTCTGTAGCAATCCCTGGCCCCTCCTCAGGGCTCTAGTGTGGATCACTCCTATCAGCCTCACCTGAGAGGCTCAGTGATTCCTGGCACACCTGGTTTTAGGTTCTGGATGATGGGTAAACCTCCAACTACTACCCAGGAGAGATGTGAGTCACCCTACTCACATTTCAAAGAAGGAGTCAGATAATCCTGAACATCTTAGACTATTGGAAGACACCTTGGAGAAAAACGAGATGAAGAAAGGTGGTTATTAAATTGAGTTTCTGATAGGAACTCTCAGTCATTTCTCTTAGAAGAAGTTACTCAATTTTTTCCCTAGATTTGCTCCATTTTAAGCTTTAATCTCTCTCTCTCTCTCTCTCTCTCTCTCTCTCTCTCTCTCTCTCTCTCTCTCTCTCTCTCACACACACACACACACACACACACACACACACACTTTCTTAAACAAAAATGTGAACCCAAAGCAAGTTTACTAAAGTTATAAATTCCATAATAGTAGGAAATTTAAGCTTTGTTTGCTCAATCACAGGGTTTGGAAACATTACCTGGCATACAGCAAACCCTCCAATACATTAAAAAAAAA
>NW_026067903.1:1800094-1825102 GCF_014885135.2 Alexandromys fortis | reverse complement strand
AAATGGGAGGTGGCGGTGGGTGAGAGACAGAAATCTTTAGCAAATAAATAAATAAATAAATAAATAAATAAATAAATAAATAAAAATAGGTCTATTAACTTTGCAATAATCAGGACTGCGCTCTGCTCTGGTTATGCCACTACGAACTGGCAAAGTTGGCTTAACAGCAATGGCATACACTTTGCAAGAACCTTTCCTCTTGACTGTTGTTGCTCTTGTTAACCCTTATAAAAAAGTCTAATGCGAGGAGACAGACTATTATCTTCATTTTATAGTAAAGTAAGTGATGCAGACTTCTTATGCCAGGAAAATCACAAATGCAGTATGTGCAAGAATGCAGCGCTCAATTTACACCAGCAAATCCGACTTTGGTCTCATCCAATTGGCCCACAGTGCAAAAATAGAGACTGTTTTCTCTTTCTTGTGAGCCAATGTGAATTTTACTGGCTTTGCTGAAAAACCAAGCCCTTAATCAACCATAGCTTCCTGAGCTTTTGGTCCAATATTAAAAGAAATTCACTTTTCACAGCCTGATTCCCTACCTTTACCCCCTAGCTCCCAGCTTCTTCAAGGAAAGGCTTCCCTTTGAAGTTAGCGACCACAGCCTGTTGCTTCTGAGTGACTCTCATTCCCATCAGGAAGGGAAGACAAATGACTACCCTAGCCCTGAGAACACTCCTCCCTGGCAGGCATTTTTTTTTTCATTGTACTAAAAAATTATTTTATTTGGGCAAAAATTATTTTAGTGTCTGTACTAAGGTAAGCATAAAATTGTAACTTCTCCTAACTGATTTTTTTTATTTCTTTATTTTTTTATTGAAAGAAAAAAAAAAAAAGAATTTCCCGCCTTCTTCCAGCCTCCCATTTCCCTCCCCCTCCTCCCACTCTTCTCCTCCTCCCCCCACTCCTCTCCCCCTCCCTCTCCAGTCCAAAGAGCAGTCAGGGTTCCCTGCCCTGTGGAAAGTCCAAGGTCCTCTCCCCTCCATCCAGGTCTAGAAAGGTGAACATCCAAACTAGCTAGGCTCCCACAAAGCCAGAACAAGAAGTAGGATCAAAACCCCGTGCCATTGTCTTTGGCTTCTCATCAGCCCTCATTGTCCACCATGATCAGAGAGTCCGGTTTTATCCCATGGTTTTTCAGTCACAGTCCAGCTGGCCTTGGTGAGCACATAACTTAATTAAGGGAGCCATCTTAGGGTTGGCAAGAGACTTGAACCTAGAGGGGCTCCCAGGTGGCCAGGGCGATGTTCCCAGTTAGCTCCTTGGGCAGCTGAGGATAGGGAACCTGAAATGACCCTATCCTATAGCAATACTGATGAATATCTTGCATGTCACCATAGAACCTTCATCTGGTGATGGATGGAGATAGAGACAGAGACCCACACTGGAGCACCGGACTGAGCTCCCAAGGTCCCAATGAGGAGCAGAAGGAGGGAGAACATGAACAAGGAAGTCAGGACCACGAGGGGTGCACCCACCCACTGAGACAGTGGGCCTGATCTATTCGGAGCTCACCAAGGCCAGCTGGACTGTGCCTGGCAGGCATTTTAATGGATCTTGTTCCTTAGGCAGCTTAGCCTTTCCGTTGTAAAGTTAACCAGAACACATACTCGACCAAAATTGAAATTACAGTGAAAGTCCATCCATGAGAACATCCCGTGTATGAATCTGCAAGCCCGTAACTACAGTGGGGATTGTTGTAAGCTAGGGTCTAGGTAGCTGAGCAAAACACTGTCATAAGGTGTCCACCCTATCCCATTGAGCTGTCAAGGAAGGAAAATACATCAAGAACATGGCCACTATGAGGAACAACATTCACCAAAAGATCTGCTCTAAATATAGATTGCATACACAAAGCTGGAAACAAAAGCACCACAGGCTAAGAGTCCTTATCAGGTTTATCTGTTTTCTCTTTCTTCTCTCTGTCCTGTAATTCCCTTAATCCAAGTGTTTGAGTCTCTCACACGTTACACAGGCTCATCCTTACTGATTGCCATTCTCAGAACTGCAATATCCTATGTCAGACTTCCAGAGAGGATGTAAGGACTTGTGGAGACAAGAAGATCCGATCAGGTAATAAGAGATGTGGGACAACCCCAGGGACAGCTATGGTGATGGCTTAAAACCACACTGGTTCCCATTTTTCTTTTTTCTCTTCTTCATGTTAAGATCATTAAGAAACAAAAGGAAATCTGGTTGCACGGAAATCCATTCTGAAAATCAGCCTAGAAGAATAACTTAGGAGTACACGCTACTTCTGTCAGGACACCGGAGGACCTGGATTCAATCGTGAACCCAGAGTTGTTCAACAGTTCCCAATTTTACCCCTTGATTCTACTGAAAACAATGTTTGTAGGGAATAATTAGCCTTCATATTTCCCCCACAGCTCTGCAAGCAAAATTTAGAATTACAGCATACAGACTTTTCAAAGAAAGGAACGTCGATTTGACCTACCTGTATGTCTTGAGATATGTATTTAGCACAGCTGTTCTTTTGTATTAAGCTCGTGGCGAAGCACAGCTTTAATGTAACCCACCAATGATCTGCAGTAAGTGGAAACAAACATCTCTCCTTAATTAGTATCAGCCAATCACTTTTTACATTTCGACGGAACACACACTGTGAACTGTTTAATGGACGATTATTTAGAAACGTGGTATAAAGAATGCACTGGGGGTGGGGGGGGAGAAAAAGACACAGTAGAAGTCAAAACTAGGCAGGCCAATGAAAAATATCTTGGGAATAATTGAAAGTCAGATATATGGTTCAGCGATTCCCTGGCAGGTTATGGGAGAGATGAACTGTACCCCATTTATTTCCAATGAGCAAGAAAGAGAGAGAGAAAGAGAGAGAGAGACACAGATGGAGAGACTGAGACTCCTTGCCTTTAACAATCTAAACTGTCTACAATATATTTGTTCATTGTCTCCTTCTATATTGTGGACCCTTGGAACCCACAGAGAGAGGAGGGGTAAATAAAGAAGGGAGTGGATCTCTGTCTCGCAAATTACCAGAAACACACTCTGACTCGGTGCACTTTTCGTTGTTCTCCTCAGTAACTGTGTCTTCCTCAGAATGAGCTAGGGGTCCAGCCGTAATCAGGTCCCACAGCTAGCAATCGACTTGGCTGCTCTGGCAGTCACCACCTCCTAGCTACTGGGAAATAAAATTCAGAAGTAAAAATGAGTTAAAATAAAATTCACTCTGCTCTCTTTTCCGTGCTTAGGTAATTTGAAAGCCTTGATAGGCCTACAGAAAGCAATTCATCTTTCTCTGAAGAAGAGGCTGGATGCCGCCACCACCAGGAAAGGCCTCCCCCAGTGCCAACAGGAGCAAGCTTGATTACATAGCATGGTGCCGCAGAGCATCCTGGGCATGGGCATTTTTATCCCTGAGATCTTTATCATAGTGCTGCCTGAACAATAATAAAAAATAAAACCACACAAAGGACAGCCAAGGAGTAAGAAGGATGAAAAACAAAAACAAAGGCAGGAGGGTCGCTCTCAGACAAGGAAGGGCAACCGGCCCTGGAATTCCAAAGCAGTACGAAAAACTTGCCTTTTGTTTTTGTAAAAGTTTTTGAAACTTGGCCTGTTTGCCTCTGTGTTTCTTTTGGCTTTATCAAAGCAGATTTGGGGGGAATACTGATGAAGGGACTTCCTGTTTCAGAGGTCACATGCTGGCCAGGACGCACCACTTGGCTCTAAACTGGGAGAAAGGGCTTGTGAGGACAGTGTCACTTCAGGTCGCTGGCGCTTTGCTTCTGAGAGGGAGACTAGGAAGGGCAACTTTTCCCCTCTTGGATGCAGGCCCTATAGGCAAGTGTGGAGACAGGTTCACACTAAGCTTGACTTCACTGTCATTGTCGTGGTACGTGGGCATTTTTGTCAGACTGGTCTGGCTCACCCTGGCTGAAAAATCTCGCGGCTTAGAAAACTTCCCAAGCACAGGCTGAACAGTGCTCCCCACTCCTGCTGAACTGTATGGCTGCTTTCTCTTTGTGAGTGTGTGTTTTCCGTTGCTCTTATGCCCTTGAGTGTATCTCTTTTTCCCTCCTCCAATCCCCCTTGACTATTGTCGTTCTTTCTCTCAACTAGGCATTAGCATGAATATGGATGTTGTAAATGGACTCAAGAGTGGTTGATGCAAAACAGAAGAGATCCGTGGAGCTACATCAAACAGAAGCGTTTATGCAGAAGACAGGAAGGCGCTTTTACCAGCGAAATCCGGTCACTGTTGCCGCAATAGCAGAAACCTCTGAGCATAACCTCCTCTCAAGGTTATGAGAGAGGGCCACCTCTGCAGTAGGCCAGCATTTTCACCTACATTCCCCCTTTATTATGTGTTATGTTTTGGCCCAGGGATGAGATGGGCATGGGAGCTGAAGAGAGTAAATGTCACCTCTAACATAAACAGTGGGATGCAAGCTCAGTCATGAGGACTGGCCAAGTGACCTAGAGAGCAAATAAGGAATTGAGACAGTCACAGAATGTGAAAGTAAGGGAGGATCCCCGGGGCTCCCAGAGGATGTCCACACCTCTGCAATGAGAGAATCCCACACTCCTGCTGGTGTGAGACAGGAGCTAACCAACTGGGGTGGGGCACAACCACAACCAATTAAGTTTTAGATCTCACTGACTCTTACTTGTGATCCAAGAATTGGCACCGTCTCATCTTATAAAAGATAAAGTTTTTCCACTGAGCTATAACAAAGGAGTGGCTTTTGTGGTTTTTGATGAAGAAACACCTGGTATTGAAGGCGAGGTTACTGCCAGTGGAAGCAGAGCCGACTTCTGTATTACATAACCTGAAACCTTTCACTTTCAGGAAACACCTCAACTATGTGGGGATCTGTTTCCTCAAAGTTTTAGTCTGCAGGCGCAGTATTTGGCATGAGCAGCTCTATGCTGGGTTGGATTTGAACCATTAGGGGTGATCATAAGAGCACAATCCAAATCAGGGCTACTTACATCCTTTTTCTTTCTTCCAAAAATTAATTAGATTTGTTTCAGGGTAATAAGGCATACACATACTACTTAATAAATCTGATTATCCTGGATTAGGTGCGTTTGCTGTGTTTTACGATGTGTTGAAGACCATGTTTTTCCATGTTTATTGTTAATGGAGTATCCAGAAGAAATGGAATTCTTGTGTAATTTAGGGAGTGGGAGATGATCACAGGAAGTAGGTTACTGGGTCAGGTCCTCAGGGATATCTGGTCTCAGATCCTTTCTCTTTCTCTTCTTGCTCTTTATGAAATGAAGCTCCTGCCCCCTACATGTTCTAACTGCGATGATTTTCTGAAAACCTGGGTCAACATGAACATTTATTTTCTTGGGGTGTTTCTTCTGGTGCCTTTGTCACAGCTACAGAATGCTAAACTGGTACCTGTACCATGAATTAAAACACCCTTTCTTTAAATTGTAGGGTTTAGTCAATTATTAAACCACTTTATTGCAAAGAACTAATTCTATAGGGCTCTGATAGACATCCTGCAAGAGTAATGCATTTCCTGTTGATAAACAAAACGTTCTACGTGTAAATAAATATGTTTGTATATATTTATACCTATTTCTTTCTTCAGAATTTTCAATGGACCTAACATTTCTCATGGGTTGAAAAACATGTAGTGTTAACAGTCCTTCATATGTTTGTATGATTACAGAAAATTGTTGAATAAAACTTTATTCAGGGAGGCATAATGAGGGTTCTTTGCAGTCAACTACTGAAACTATTGATATGTCTTAAAAATAATATTACTCAGTTTTGAAGTAAATATATTATCACTTTTGTTTACAATCTCAGTATTTTAAGTATGAAACTCTTTGTCCCTGGAGAAGGACCAAGTTAGCCTTTAATAAAGGACACAAAGGATCTGATAACGAGAATGTTTATTTTGATGACACAGCTTTAATCACCTCAAACTTAAGAGCGTTTGTCAGAACAAACACCATATATATATATATATATATATATATATACACACACATAATATATATACTAAGTGTGATTAAGTAAAACTGCTATTGGACGGTCCTTCAAAAAATTAGAAGGCCAGCTGGGTGTGGAAATGGGTGAGATTGCTTTCCTGTTTCCTTGCTCTGAGACTCTATCATGACAAAGTCTGTTGAATTTGCTGGAATCTCTGGCTGCTGAGACTGGCCATTGTGAACGTAGCAACCCTGTGTTATTTCAACAGGCAGTTCATCACAGGCTCTGAAGAACAGGCACCAGACTGGCAATGGTGGCACAAATAAACTCAGAGAAGACACATCTGTAAAAGCGGCAGAAGTTAGGGTGGAATGAGACCTTTAGCACGGGCCATGACTATCTTAAGGTGCATATCCTGGTTGGTGAAATGCTATCACATTTGCTCAGCCTCGTGTCTACTAACACAGATCTTTCTGTAAGTTTCGTAACTTACATAATGCCCATGACTGCCATCTGTATTAAGCTATAGACGTGATAGCAACATATAATTGGCTTTCCCAAGTTACCTGGTTGCTCTGTATTGACATGTGGAAGGTGCTTATATTACCTTCATAGAAAGCAAGACTCAGGACTGGAACGAATTTGAAGATGTTTGCTTTGTTACTTCCAAGTAAAACAATTAAAATAATTCTTTGAGCTCTTTGCTGCCACCTGCATCCGTGGCCTTCTTCACAAGGCAGTGATCTCTTGCATTGTCCAAGAAAGTAATGGGAAAAGCCAATGGTATCCACTGGGGCCATCCAAAAAAGAGCCGGCAAAGTCGACTGTGTTAATATTCCAACATTTCACTAGACGTTTGGGGAATTTAACTTACTTCCAGTAAAGGCACTTTAGGGTGCTTTAATTTTGCCAGGGATCTCAATGTTTTGCAGTTCTGTGACATTCTTAGAAGTTAGGCTGGGCATTTGGTGCAGGGGAGGAGGCAAAAATCAATTACAGGCAATTTGACTATATTTTTATTCAAGTAAAACACAGAAATTTGGAGTAACACTGCAATCTACTGACACACGGTCATAAATCGAGCAGGCTAAGCCATGCTGGTTTTCATTTTACTTCCATTTAATTTTCTAATTAATCTCAGAAAACATTAATTAATTTTGTCTTTTTCACAGGCAGTCTGGCACCCTTGGGCCTGAAACATCGCAAATATTGCTGGCCTCAAGCACTGGTAATCAAAATTTCTAATTCATTTGAGCAATCCAGTTTCTTGCTCCTCATTTCTCTCCCTCGTATATACATTTAACATTCCTTTAACCCTTTGGCTTTGGAGGACTTTTTTAGTTCTAGGGACAGAAACAAGAGAATCACTTGTATGCCAGGCAAGTGTTCTATGCCTTAGCTTTGCCTTACAGCCTTCTTTATTTCTATTGTGTCTGGGTCTCGTTAAGCTTATCCTTTTGAGCTTCCTGAGTAGCACAGGTTGGCCACAAAGTAGCACAGGTTGGCCTCAAGTTTGTGTTCCTTCTGTTTCAGCTCTCTGTGTAGATGGAAGACAGATATGCGGCATCTTACTCAAGTTTGGTCTAAGCTTTCCCCTGGATGCAGGATCAGAATGATCAATGGGTATCTCAGGTTACAGCAAACTGACTATGAGAAAGGATAAGGGTGGAGGTTTTGATGTTGTGACATTTGAGCCCTTCTCTGTTAAAGTACTTATCTAAGTTCCTAAAGACTCAAATACAGTCATATTCTGCTCTCCATCCACACGTCCACAAGAGCAGCCTATTGGACTGGTCATACAACTTTTACAAGGCTAAGTCACAACGAAATAAGCATTCAGAAAAAAAAATGGAAATGGTTAAAAACTAAAATATCAGATTTTTGCGTTTCTCTCACACTTTTCTTATATCCCCAAATGAATAGGCATCTCACAGGTCCACATTCTGTCAAAGATAGTAGAGTCACAGCGATTTTTTTGAGCCAACTGCCCAGTTTTGGAAGCAAGGAAGGATGAGCACGCGAGGTAATGATACCCAAAAGTGCAGAGTGAAGTGACTGAAGAATCACAGACACACCCCCATCACAATGTGCAGAGCTGAGCTGCAGAGATGGCTCAGAGCTTAAGGTCTTTCACTACATTTTCAAAGGAGCCAGGCTTGGTTCCCAGCACACACAATGGCTCACAACCACCACTAATCCAAATTCTAGGGTATCCCATGACCAGTTCTGGTCTCTGAAGGCCCTGAACATACATTGTGCATATTTCATATGTCCAGGGAAATCACTCATATACATACATACACACACACACACACACACACACACATATATATAATAAAATTTAAAATAAGTGTGTTGAATGTGTATGTTCATGATTTCAAGTCATAGCTACTGGACAGACTGTTATCTCATAAACAAATGTTCCACCTGGCATTTCTACACACGACAAGCTTTGGAGATTACTTAGGAAGGCTAGATGTGGTCTTCCCCAATCTCCAAAGACAAATGACTACCATTTTAAATCCCTGTCTAATCTTTTGACAAACAGGCTATCATGATATTAAAGAAAGCAAATTTATAAAATTTTAATGCATCTTGCATTTTTGACACGAGTTATTGTTTACTTTGAAATTGTGAAGATTCCTCCAAATCATTTCTTAGAATTTAAACATGTGCCTTTGAATGTAAACTGTTAATTAACCTGTTTTAGAGTTTGATTTGAGTTTAATGTAAGAATCCTAATTCACTTCTCCCCATAAAAACAGCCCAATTGCAAGTTCACACATGGTTTTGAAGATTTTGACAGAAGACACGGGATTACTGGATTAGTGTCAAATGGTACCTTTTAAGTCACAGTGTACAATCAGACAGGACAGTAAGAATTTTGTGTAGGTCTATAAGCTTCAGTTTTCACAGGATGGGTCAAATTCAGAAGCCCAAGTGACTTAGACACACAATGGGTTGTGTAACTGGAGCTTGCCCTGAAGATTAAGGATTCTGAACATTTTATGTGGGGCTACAAGCTTATCTAAATTGCTGCTCATAGACAGTTGTTAGTATTTTGAATAATAATATGACCTACTCTGTGGAAGAGGAAATAAATATCTTTCTTCTTTCAGGTGATGGCAAGGCAAGAATTACTGAAGTGACAGTATGGGAGTACGTTTTTAATTGAAATAGTATAATTAAAATAAAAATAGAATAAAATTAAGATAAATAAAATATAGCTTCTCTACTGACATTGATAGTCCTAAATAGTGGAAATGCTGTTCTTCAACCATCTTTAGCCTGATAGTCCTCTCTCGTGCCCCCTCCATCCAAATGGTCCCTTATACTTTCCTGGTTTCTACTGTTACTTCACGTTATACTCACATCTGAGAAATTTGGAGCTAAGAACTAAAGATGAGAGCGAATATGTGGTGTTTGTCTTTCTGAGTCTGTGTTACCTCATTCAATAATATTGTACCAGTTCCAAACATTAACCTGCAGACTTTATGAGTTTATTTTTTTTACAGCTGAATACTATTCCACTGTGTGTAAGTACTACATTTTCATTATCCATTTGTCTGTTGAAGGACATTAAGTTGTTTCTCTTTTTTTTTTTTTTGTAATTATTGTGACTAAGTCAGCAACAAACATTGTTGAGCAAATATTCTGAAGTAGAATGTAGAGACCATTTGACTAATGCCAAGGCAGATTTATTTTGAGATTTTTGAGGATCGGGGATATAGTGATTTCTGGAGTGGCTACACCATTGCGCATTCCCGTTAACAGTGAATGGTGTCTCCTCATTCTCCACAACTTTGCCAGTATTATTCTTATCTGGTGTTTTGTTGAACTCAGTCATTCTGGTGGGTATGAGATGAAATCTCAGAATTGTTCTAATTTGCATTTCCTTAATTGATAAGGGTCATGAACACTCGTGGGTATTTAGTTTTTCTTAGTTATTTTTGTTTTTGCTCTTAAGAGCTCTCCATTTAGATCACTAGTCTATTTTTTTAATTGGGCCATTTGTATCCTTGACTCTTTAATTCTCAGTATATTTTGGATAATACTTACCTGTCATATGTATAGATAACAAAGATTATATCCCATTTTGTTGGTTTCTTTTTGACCTGATTGTTCCCCTAGCTGTACAGAAACCTTTTTATTTTTTGAGACTCCATGTGTCAATTGTTAGTGTTCATTTCTGAACTAATGGAGTCCCATTTGAACAGCCCTGAAGAATGGATAAGGAAAATGTGGTATATTTACACAAGTCTGGTCATGACAATTTCTCATAAACTAGTCTTTAAACTAAAATTTATCAGAAGAGACAGAGAAGAGAACTTCATTTTAATCAAGGGATCAATTTATCATCAAGAAATGTCTACAAAATTAAACATATACACCCTGAACTGCAGTGTACCCATATTATAAAATGCTTACTAACAGAATTAAGGAAACCGATAAACACAAACCCAACAATAGTAGGTGATTTTAACACCCTACTTTCTTCAAAAACAGGTCGTTTGTACAAACAAAACAAACAAAAAACAAACAGAGAAGCTTCAGAATTAAATGACAGATTACATCAAGTGGACCTAACAAACATCCCCACAATATTCCACCCAAACACAGAGAACATGCATCCCACTCAGCAGCATATGGAAGCTTGTCTAAAATAGACCACATGTTGGGACAGAATGCAAGACTTAATAATACATAAACAGTTGGAACAATTTCATGTATCCTATATGATTATTTTGCAATAAAACTTAAAATCTATAGATCTTTTCATCTTCAGAAATTTTTTTAACCGGATCTTTGCTCATGTTTAACTATAAGTAGAGATTGAAAGTTACCAAGTATTTTCTTTCTGCATTGAAAAAAGATACAATTTTTTCTTTAATCTTTTATGGGTATGAATCATTTTTTCGGTAATAAATGCACTTTATGCACCTGGAACTTTTCTTTCTAAATTTCAATCATGCATTTCCATAGTTTATGAAATAGGTGCTATGGAATTGTATTTTCTAATATTTTGTAATTTTAAAATTAATATTCATGTGTAAAACCAGCTTTGACCATTTTTGCGTTTAAGTTGGACATCTTGCTTAGAATGCGTGTTTCTCTGTCTTTTCTACCTACTGGAAGCATTACAAGAATGTGAGGGAGAATCTTCTCCAAAGATAATGTTTCATTATATTTGCAAAGTGTTAGTTTTGTGTTTGAAAGAGAAAGAAAGAGAATATCTTGAATCATGAGGTGTACTTCATTAAATTACTTTGAAATTATTCCCATGCTTTATTTCTCTATGAGGTAGCTTTTAAAAGTTTTAGTTTCTAAAACATTGTTTCCAAAATTTTTTATAATCTTCTGCTTTCATTGAGGTTATACTTCTATTTCTTAGTTAATTCCTAGGTCAAATAATTTATTCATTAAATTTGGCCATTCTTCGCTCATATTCAAACTTACCACTTTCTCTCGAGACGATAAATTTAGTTACACTCCATAGATAATTAGTATTTTTTCAACCATCATTTTGTTTTAATTTTCTATTTCCCTTATGATTTATTCTTTGACTTGTGAGTTATTTAGAATCCGGTTTTCAATTTCCCATTATGCGGGCTATTAATTATCCTTTCTGCTATTGTGTGTGGCCATCATTGTATTGAGATTTGTCTTGGAAGGGCTCAATGACAAGACCCTTCTGATATTTTTGAAACTAGTTTATGTTCTAGCAGTATATTAATTTCTGTACTTTTTCTGTCATACTTATTAAAGTGATTTGTCTTCAGTCTGTGTGCAGATTCCTACATGTACCCCTGAGATCATTTTAAAGTTCAGGATTCAAGTGTTTCACTCTTTATACTTTATTCATTTTTCTTATTCTGTCCTATAATCTGTCACCATTGGAAGGTGTCTCTCCAAGCTACCTACTAGTAAGGCAGATGTGAAACACATCAGTTTGCACTTTACCTGTTTTTGTTTATTACTTACCATGTTCTAACTTGGAAATCTTTCATCATCATCTTGCTAGTGTGACTTTTGTTGTCAAAGTATGTTTGATCTGAAATTAATATAATATTGCTAGTGTTTTGCTAATGGATGCTTGTTGTGTTTTTTTTTTCCCATTTGAATCTGACTTTTTTTCTATCCTTTTAATCCAGATAAATACACCTCATAAATAGAGAACATGTTTTCATCTTTATTTTATTTTATCTTCTTAATTTAGTCTATGAGAATTCTATATGTGCCTACAAGGCATTTTGGTCATATCCACATGTGACCAACCATTTCGACTTCTAGAGGACTTTTCCAACATCTTTCTAATTTTTGCTTTTTATTTTAATTCCTATCTTAATCTTTACATCGAGATTGACTCCACGGATATCTCCTGTGGTCACTATTTAGTATATAGTTCTGTTCCACGAACTCCTCAACTCCAAAAGCAGAGAATACAACTCAAGTACCTTTGCAAAAGAAAGCCTCTGTGAGCAGTGTAGGGAGCAGTTGGCTGCCATCTTAGTCACAGCTCCAGTTCCTATCCTTCCTGAGCTGCTAATCTCCAGGCAGGGACAGCTAGAACTAGGCCATTTCTGCCAACAGTATTCCTGTATGGGGCCTCCATGCTTTGGTTCCCATGGTGTTGATGAACTTTCTCACAATTCCAGTGTAGCCCGTTTCATTCTACTCAATCCTCCTTCTTTATCCTTCTCTTTAAACCTGAATCAGCTGGCCTAACTTGGAGATACCACAATCTCCCTGTCTGCCTCATATTACATCCCCTTTGTAGCCATTACCATAAAAAAAATCTTCAAATCTTTGCCAATTTGCAATGGCACCTACTTCCCAGTAGACGCAATTGGTTATACCCATGGATAATCCACAGTCTCTATACTGAAAGAAGTATCTTCAAGACAGGTTCAAACAATTTTATAAATGTTTACAATGTGACAACCTGTGGGAAAATTGATGGAAATATAAATTATATGAATTAAAGAAAAATAATTATATTACTCCATAATTAATGACCCCAATTACTAACTAATGGAGTAGGTATGTATAACCACTGGGTCATATACAGCTTCCTAAATACTGGGGAAAAGTTGGCTGTCAGTTTTTCATTTTCTTTTGCATATTCATATGCATATTCATATTCACTTACATCTAAATCATAGCTAGTTGGCACAAAAAGAAAGTCATTGGAAAATTTAGGATAAAATATAGGAAAAGGATTTAAAAATATAACATAATATACTACATTTTGACCAAACCATCTATGTACTTAGATTCTGAAAAATATCCTTCCTCCGGTTATGGAATGTGTTCCTGTGACTTTCCTTTATTCTTTGATACCGATTAGATCACACTTAGATATGTTGCTACATCAGACTTTCTGCATATTCTCTTTCCTGTCGGGGGAGTTTTCTTAGATTTGCTTTTATAATTTTAAAGGTTTATTTTTTTAAAAGAGAAGCTTTATTTTTATCACAAAATGGAAGAGACAGACATTTTCTACATACGCCCTCCCTGCACTGCGATCCTCCCTATCAGTGTTCTCCATTGGATTAATACTTTTGATTCCACTGATGAGATGTTATTGACTTGCCTTTATCAATTGTCCATGGATGACAATAGGACTCCTGCTTGGTGTTGGATACTCTTTGCTTTGGGACATGCATTCTAGTGTCACACAGAATTGGAGCACTTCTGCTCCAAAAATCTTCTGGGCTCTCATCAACTCCCATACCACCATCCAAATCCTCTCCAGTCACTAATCTCTCACTGTTTCTATGTATTTATGATTCTTAGAATGCTATACAGTATCAATCATATCATAGACATTCTTTGTATCAGCTTCTGTCGTTTAACAGCATGACTCTACGTATCTTTCTTTTCTATTCTTGGCGTCGTAGCTTATTTCCTATTTCTGAATATTATCTCACCGTGTGTACTCATCTGTCAGAATTATTTACAAATCTGGGCATTCATCACCTATGCTTCTCCTAAGACCATTTTGTCTTTTAAATATCAAGATTCATCATATTTAATGTAAGTATTTTTTTCTGTAAATTTCTATGAGTGCATCCTATAAGGAGTTAGAACTTTCTTCTGCTTCTTTGGTTTGCTTATATATGCCACGTCTCTGTTTTTAAGTTAATTTCGGACTTCTTAATGCTTGCAGATTCAGATTGAAAGACTCCTAAGATACTTAAAAGAAAACTAATTCCTTTATACTCTGCGTCACACTTAGCACATTAGCTCACAACATCAGGTTCTGATAAAGTTCTGAGGGTCAAAGCTTGATGCCAGTGTTTTTTGGCAGTCTGGCTTCCTTGCATTTGGGGTTATCAATGCCCTTTAATTCCACATCAATACTGGAGTCCATGCAAAAACTTAATGCTTTTATTCATTTGTGTTTCAACAGAAGAAAAGTATTGTTTCTCGTTTTGCTTCACTTTTCAATCCCACTCAAGAAAATCGGAGCCTGGTGTGGTGGTGCACGCCTTTAATCCCAGCACTTGGGAGGCTGAACCAGGTGGATCTCTTTTAATTCAAGGCCCGTTTGGTCTCCAAAACGTGTTCCAGGATAGCCCGAGTTGTTACACAGAGAAACTGCCTAGAGAAATAAATGAAAAGAAGAAGAAAAGAAAAGAAAATCAGAATCACAGTGGTTTGCTGGCTACTCTGGGAGCTGGTGGGAGAGGCTGGTGGATTGTGAAATTTTCTAGTTCCAGATAAATTCAAGTCAACACACAGAATATGTTTTAAAGGGAAATTCACTTCCAGTTTTAGAAACATATGATGGAAATATCAATCTCTTATGTTGTGGGAAAAATTATTGACATTTTTTTTCTGTGCAGAAAAGAAATGCAGGTTATCCTGTGGGACTTTTGTAGAACAAGAAGCTTCCAGCTGTAGATAAGGATAGGACATTTATTTGCAGTTTGATTTTTGTCTTGGTGTGGGTTTTTCATCTTAGTCTTTTTTAATTAGCATATTAATAACATCAATAGAAAGGTTCACTCAAGGCATCTAATTCCTTCCATAGCTGCAAACAGGCCCTGCATTCATCCTCAAACCACTGTGGTGGGGTGTCTGGCTGTCTCACTTCACAAACTGTTCTCACTCAACCCACTCAGCGACTATTGTCGCCCCATCTTGTGAAGTGAATGTGTGCACCCTTGCATCTCAGTATCTCTGGTGTTGAAACAAACCAGAAAAGCTGTGATGCGGGACTGGGTACCTGTTTCTAGTAGAAGTGTCCTTGTCAATATTCTGAGAGATGATCACCTTTGTGCTTATTCTACACCCAGGTGGAGGGAGAAGGTTCCTATCTTCTCCTCTGATGGCATTTGCCCTCTAAAAAATGACTCTACATGAATTCTATACCATTGAAAATCTGGCCATATTATTGCCCTTTCCCCTGACTTCCTCTGCAAAATAACTTCTTTTTCACCAAGGGAAAGGTTGGTTAGACATTGTGATAGATGCTATGCCTACACTCCCGCAACAAGACACTGACTGTACTTTGAGTTGGAAGATTTTCATTATATCTCATAGACCTCAACAGAGAGATGTGTGGGAAATTGTCCTCTGGATTAAAGAAAAACCTGACATTCTAATTCTTGTAAAGAAGTGTGAACATGGAATGGAAAGCGGCAGTGTCCAGCTCACCTTCCCCGTCACTGAATTTTGCACACACTCTGGCCACCTTGTCTTTTGCAATGCCTCTCTGCAGCTGCTTGCTTTTGAATGGTTTGGATTCAAACACGCATTTCCTGGATTTGAGAAACGTACAGGCTGCCAGTGTGGCATGTAGAGTTAGCACGTTTGGGGACACTGTGTATTTGCTGCCTGGAGAATACAAAACTAAAAAAGTAGGTGAGGCTAGAAGGGAAAATAAAATCATATATTTAGGAAAGGTAGGGAAAATTTAGCAGATTTATTACATGAGAACAGGCTGCTGCTGAAGGGAAGATCTCAAACTGTTGAAAGTAAGAGTCCTTTAAACTCTTTGAGACGGTAAGCTATGGGATTTGGGCAGCATGGTCTGTTTGTTTCCCAACATACTTTTCACTCTACTAAAACTGTTGAACTCCAGTCTGGACTCTAAGAGCCTTTCAAAATGTCTTAGCTCTAAGGATGAGAGAAGATTTTCTCTATTACAACTCTCCTTGCTCTACCACGGAAGTGCCCCTTTCTGTAACTGTCTCCTTCACTATCTTCTAATTGAAGTGGTGGGAGCTGAATTCTGTCCTCAGTCATTACTGAATATCCAAAGCTTCTAGCACAGCCAAAGCACAAAGAAAGTTCATGTATACGTGCTTGAAAGAAAATTCTGTAGATATGAAATGGTGTGAGGCATGTTTATATTTGCTGAAGAGATTTTAATAATAATAATGATGATAATAATAATAATAAATCCATATTATCTACCAGCAGGATCATTGCTAGCTTGATGGTTCCTGTTAATCCTGAACTTCCAAATTTATAAGCATATTTTCTAAGTGCACTTTCCGTTACACACTGGATGGAGTTGTTTGAAATGTAGAATTGCATGTTTACAGATTTCATATGAAATATGGACACAGGTGAATTTTGCATACATTCAACATCAGTGAATATGTTTAGGGGAAGCACCAAACTCACTCCTGGGTGGAGGAGAAAAGCAGAGGAAAACCAAAAGAGGTAGTATGATTCTTTCCGTACACCCTAAAGAGGCGTTCCATGCATCTGAACGGCTTTACACAGCCATTGCTTTCATAAAACCATCTCTGTGGCTCCATGCCCAAACCCAACCTCATTTACTACCTGACTCAATTTGGCCTGCAGACAGCCCCATGATTGTTTCGCCTGCATAATGTCCTTTGTTTAATATTTCCCCCAGCCAGAGGAAAAGAGCGAGGCTAACTCAGTACAGTAACTCAGTTGAGAAATGCCTCAGGCTTGGATCCATTAGGAACTTCCAGGGAGCTTTGTGAGTGGCTTATAAAGAGAAGAAGCTGTGAGATGAGAACTGAATCCCAACACAGAACATGGCCATGAGCCTCCTCCTTAGCCTAGTTCCTCTTCCCTTTCCGCAGCCTCATTTGGTGTGTTTGTTCAGTTAATCCACACAAAGTGCCCTTCACTGTCAGATGGTTTTTAAGGATATGACATTGGCAAAATGATGTCAGTAGAGATTTATCTGAAATTATAATACTATTCAGAACATATAGAGTATGTCAAATACTAGCTTGTCCAAAATGTGTAAAGCAGACTTAGAGTCTTTTTTTTTTCAATGCGGAAGCTTAAGTGCTTTCATGAAGTCATGAATATTTAGCTTCAATGTGGGAGCTCCACACTATTGCATAGAAAATAGATTCCTCTTAGGAGATCCCAGCCCAAGTATTCAAAGGCTTCGAGGATTTGGAGGTGAAAGGGATACAGTTTTCTTGCCATTGACGTGGTATAAGTCATCTGGTTATCTTTTCCTTTCAATTCTACACAGCAAGGGGAATCCCAGCTGTCAGACAGTGGCTATCTGAGCTACGTCAGAGCCTGGAGGACCGGAGGTAAGTGATGCCTTGTGACAAGGGCTGCCAGTGACATGGTTCTGGGCTCCTCCCTCTCTTCCCTCTTTTCAAGGAAGAAACGAAGTAAATTTATTTTGTGCAGTCAAAGATGATGTCATCCTTAACTTTGTTTGATGTGTTCCATCTGAGAATGAAAGCTGGGGACATTAAAATTTACTATTATACAGTGGAGTGGAAGCCAGGGAATTTTAATCCATTTTTGCCTAGGCATCCTGTGCTAACTAAGTTTAACTAAATCACCCATTCTGTGTTTGAGCCACCATGGCAATAAAACAAGGACAGTAGTATGTTGCTACTTTCCTACATGGACAATTGGCCAAAAAAAATATACAGTGTACTTGTACATGGGAACACACCAAATTATACAGCTAATGTGTGCATATAAGACTCTGTTTTTGAAGCATAGATATTTGGAGCATATATGTGATTTTGGAGCAAAGGTATTAGAGTCAAAGACATAAACCTCATGGCAGTATGTAGTGAGTAATACAATACAATTAAGATTCTTATTTACTGTAAAATAGTTTATAGACAGTAAATATTTTCTGGACAAAGGCTGAGGTCAGGAGTTTTTACATACCTTAGAACATTCCTGTATGGAATCTCTCAAAGCAATTGGGGTAATAAAACTTTATTCATTGATGCTATGTCCTGTTGATACTTTAGGATCCCATTGCATACTCTGAAGCTATGATTTATATATTTTCGGTTGTAAAATTTTATGGCAGGATCCTACTTTAATGAAATTCACGACCATTACTTTTTATGAAATGAAACAGAGGCACTCTGAAATTCTGTGGTTTTCCTGAGCACGTGTTATCAGAGGTAGGATAGGGACACAGCACACATCTTCAGGAGGTCACGTTCAAGGTTGTTTCCCCACAACATTCCCAATTATTCACCTTACCCTCATAGATATGATTAACCTCTACTGACCTCAACCAAGGAACTTTGCTGTGTCTCCACCCCTTCATCATCTCCACAATATCCCCATGTCCTTAGCTGAAGTCTAACATATTTAAGGATTTTGTCTTTATTCTCACACATGAACCCTTGCCTCTGTGGTCAGTGGACTTTCAGGGAAATTTCCAAGCATATGCAATGGGCAAAGAGTACTGGCTCTCCATATGCTGAGGAATGAAACTGGATCCTTAGTCGGGGGCGGGGGCTCAAAAATGGATTGAAGACTTAGACAGGAGATCCCAAGTTATCAAACTACTGGAAAACAAAAACAAAGAAGAAGCACTAAATATCAATCTGGACAATGATGTTTTAGATTTAAGGCTAAAAGAAGGGGTACCATGAAGAGAAGTGAGGAGGAGAGATTACATCAACTGGAAAGGCAGGTAGAATTCTGGGTATATTATCGTGGAGTTTGGTACATACTGATGAGGCTACATTTTGTCTTTGTACAAATTTGATAAATTCTTCAATCTTTTTAAATCTTTTTACCACTGCTTTTTGTAAAGTCTGGACCTCCTGTCCAGTGTTCTTTTCTAGCCCCCTCATTAAGGATTCCAAAGGGTGAAGTCTGTCCAGTAAAGACAACGTCTCATCCTTGGACATAATTTTTATAGCATGCATATTACCTTCCTGGAGAGAAATTCTATCAGTCAATCTATTACAACCATTCGACAGAGTATGATTAATACATTCAACAGTATGAATTCTCTCAGACAGTGTCTCACTACCCTCTGTCTTTGGGTTTTGTTTGTCAAATTGGTTGTATCCTTTTCCAGAGTGTTGAATTTCCCTTTTAGTTGGTCATTATCAGCCTGTAAAGACTGTATCATTTGTAAAAGTGCCTCATTTTTGGCCCTATTTTCAAACCATGTTTTTAAAGAGAAAATATGAAGGACAAAGCTAATCCCCAGAATCAAATAGAGGGATGTACGAGGGAAATTATACAAATCTTGCATAACATCACACATGGTATAAGTAAAAAAGCTATTGAATTCTTGGATTGTTGAATTGTCCGTCATTTTACCCTTTTAAATTAAAAATTTTCAATTTGTATTTCAAATTATAAATCTCACCTGTGCTTGAGTTTGAACTGGAGTAGGTGCAATAACCGTTACCAGCTAGTAGGTGTCGAGGTGCACTTGTAGCCACGTGGCCGGCTTGAATCTGATTTTAGATTAAATACTGAAACATTTGCTCAAATTACAAACAATTATTAAATGTAATCACAGACTGTGTGTCTCATGGAAGTCCCTGACTGGTCAGCAGACAAATGAGCACAAAGGGAGAAAGAAAGCAATGACAAACAGAGGCAACCAGAGAAGCCTGTCCTGCCTGAGCTTTCATGAGTGTGAGAAAAACTGGACCCAGAAGCCAGTAGTGCAGCTGCAGGTGGCCAAGGTGCCTGAGTACTTGGATCAGCTTTGAGGCATTTAATGAGAAAATATGAAGGATCTCCGCTAATGGCTACTCAGGGCCGCTGCATAAGAATTCTATACTCAAATGAAAGGCATCGAGCTTGACGGCGGTTGGCTAAAGCCGCTGGATACTCAAGCCCCAAGATTTGGTGCATAGTGTGGAAGTTAGCTTAACTGGGGAAATAACCAGGCTAGCTAAAAGATAAAAAATTATATTTTTTATTTATTATAAGGGGAAAACTCATGAAACAAGAATGAGAAGTCCAAGCTCAGCTGTGCTGCAAGGAAACCACAGAGAAAGAGAGCACCTGGACTGCGAGCCATTTTTCTCCGGATCCCAGAAAGCTACAGCCTAACTTGGTCCCACCTCTTAAAGATAATTGATTGGTAAAGATTACCCCATTACCATTGAAAGATGGACCTGAACCATATCTGAAACAGGACCTGTTATTCCTGGGAAATGGATATTCTTTTGACATATTCTTAGGTGAAATAGCAAAGAATGTGGTGGAGAGAGTAGAAAATATATAAATATAAAGAATGTCCTCATAGCAGCACAAACCAAGCAGCTGACGACCCAGTACAATTAGTCAAGGTGCCTCTTAGAGCTGATGGGTGCAGAAGTGCTCCAGTCCTCCCTGCGTGCCTGTGGGGAATGGGTGAGACAGAGGGTCTTTACCTGTCTAGAAATACGCTGTGTTTCTTCATTATAAACTGCCTTGGAGATTATTTTCAGTATGAAAGAAGCTTCAGTGATACCACCTTTTCATTTCTCACATAAGTTGTTACTCTACCTTAGACCAAGCCACGCTGCTTTTCAGCACTCAAAGCTGTCATTTATAGATCATCATCATCATCATCACTTAATTAACACAGATCAATTTAAAGTTTTAATCAATTAATTTAAGGACCAAGACGGACCTTTGAAAATATACCAGGCTGTGTATAAAGGATGGACTGTTAGCCAAGATGGACATTAGGAAGAATTAAAGCAAGAAATAATACCCTGCCATTCACATCCATTTTTTTAACCAAAAACAAGGAATCCACTGATGCTTAATTTTTTTGTGATTTGTATTTTCTCTTCTCTCTATAAAGGTGAAGGTCTAATGATTGTTTTATGTAAAGTCATGAACCCAAGGAAGTTAACATATTGAAGACAGAAGAGATTCTGAAGAAAGGAATCAGGAACGAGGCCTGTACATGTTGTTCAGCTACAATCTTTTAGCATAAGAACCATGGATAATTCAAATACCTGTTCTGCTCACAGAAGCCTTGTTCTTAGACACTGCTTCTGAATAGCATCGCTGTTCTGATTGGGGACACCCCAAGCCTCAGAACTCCTTCTAATGATGTGGCAATCTACAATCTATGACAGAAAGAATAATTTCTTGATTAATCTCAATGGTCAGTTTGATTGAATTAAGAAACACCTAGGTTGTCAATGGGTTGCAGTGATGTGTGTGTATTTGGGAGTTTTTGCATCAAGGATTAATTGAATGTAGAGAGATCCCTGTGAAGGTGGGTGGCGCCTTCCCATGGACTGAGGTATCTGGATAGATAAAAAGGCAAGGGAGTGAGCTATATGAACATCAGCATTCTCCTTTCTGCTCCTTGAAGCCACACAGTTCTTCATAAGGGACATGTTCTCCTTATGTAGCTGCTAGTTACATAGTCTTCTCAGCTATGATGTACTGTGTTTAAGTTAGGGTTTCCATTGCTGTGAAGAGACACCACGACCATAGCAACTTTTATAAAGGAAAACATTTAATTTGGGTAGTTTACAGTTTCAGAGGTTAGTTCATTATTGCATGTAACATGATTTCATACAGGCAGGCGTGGTGCTGAAGAAGGAACTGGAAGTTCTTTCTACATCTTGATTCACAGGTAACAGGAAGTTAACTGTCTTACTGGGTGGGCATCGATTGAGCATAGGAGACCTCAAAGCTCACCCCCACAGTGACACACTTCCTCCAACAAGGCCACACTTCCTCCAAAAAGGCCACACTTCCACCAACAAGGCCACACCTCCTAATAATGTCACACCATATTGGGGCCATTTTCTTTTAAGGGACTACATGCTATGTTCCTTTGAACTGTGAGTGGAAAGAAACCCTTTGTCCCTAATGTTGCTTTTGGCTACATTTGTTTGGAGCAATGAGAAAAGTAAAGCCGAGTTTTTTCTTTGACTTGGAGTGGCAGCAAGCACCTATTTTCATTCCCTTAACAAAAATCTCACAAAACAGCGTCCATTAGCAACAACTTCAAACAAGAGCTAAAAGCCAACTCTTATTTCTTATTTCATGGTTATTTGTCATCTCTGGTGTCTGTAGCTCAGTTTCGAATCTTATTTATCACACTTCAATATATTATTCACTTATTTTTGCTGTTCTTATTTTGATTATTTCTGTTGTCTTTATTTAATTATTTGTCTAAAATTTAGTTATTTAAATTTCTAGAGTTGAATTTTGTAATTACCATCTTCAGTTGGCAATTGTGTGTTGCCTTTGGCCTCCGTCACTGTGTCGTTGGAAGGAATTAACCCACAAGACAAACTTGTTGAAATACAAAGTGGTGATGAAGAAGATTATGAAGGTAAAGACCAGTCACACTCTCTTCCACTTCCTGTGCCCCCCCTTTCAGCTTTGAGGATTTATTTCTTCATGGTCTTCCTTCTTATATTTATTCAGCATGAAATGGGACTGACCGAATTCTCAAGTTCTCTCTCCCCTCTCCGCTGTTACTTCACGTGCCTTTCATCTTCTGTTAATAAATATGCAGCGCCACAATTTGGGAGGCGCTGTAGAGCCAGAAAGACCATACAGAACTGCTTCAACACTGATGACCCAGAGCACATATCCTCAGCAGCTCTTGACTTCTGTATTCCCAGAGCTCACCCACAGCATCCTCAAAACCCTCATTCCAGCAGTCCTTCCCTCTTCAGAGGAGCTTTACTGTCATCCTCACAGCTTTACCGTCGCCTGCACACCACCATTCACCCTTAAGAACTTTGTATTTCCACTCCCCTTTGCTCTTAGCATCATTTGTGGGCTGAAAACTGAGGTTGATAACTAGGAAAGGATTCACTTGCTGCCAATGAAACCCCGATCCACAACCTTGGCCCTGGCTGAAATGAACCATAGGAAAGGTATTGATTTGTGCAGATTTTTTTTCTTATTCTACACTTCAAATTAATATCATGTTGCCTTTCCAAACGCTCATTAGTATATTCCTGGGCTCCTAGCTGGATATGCCTCCAAGATTGTATGGATCCTTGGTGGGGGATGAGGGGCACTGAAACTATGGACTCTAAGCAAAGAAGGCAGAAAGATTCACTGCCTTGGCATCTGGGGTGTTCTCTGATTCTTCAGTGTTCTTCAAGCTGGCTCAGAGCTCTCTGTCTTGATTGCAGTCATGTTCATTCACAGCGTGGTTATTTTTGATGGGTAATGCCTGTGGGTCTTCCTGCTATGCTTCAGTAAATCTTGAGCCAAGAGAAGAGGGAGAGAGACATTGTCTGGCCTTCTTGGCCTCAGGTGAACTGTGTGTGGTTTTTTTGGCTTGGTCACTAAGTCCTACACCCTGGATACTGTTTTTAGGCTTCATTTAAATGGCCAAGAAAACCTTTGAAAAGAATAGCCAGAAATTCCCTAAGCAACAGCCCCTGTTGATTTTATTTATTTTTGCGAGTATTCAAAACACAGATAAATATAAACTTGGAATATCTTTTTCATTTTTACAATCTCAACTAACTGTTGATTGCAGGGTATGCCCCATTAGTAAGAAAGGAAATATGTGGAGTTCAAAATAGATATAACCCTTTCATAAATCCTGGCCATCACCTGACCTAGAGTTTTTATTGTTTTTTAAAATAAGATGAAAAAGTAATGTCAAGTTTCTTTTCCAGTTTTATCAAAGGGGCAATGAATACATGTTCTACTTTATGTTAAAGAAGAAAAGTTGTAAGGCATGAAAAGAAAGCCCAAGAAAATTATAATTAAGGAACTTAGGGAGGGACACGTTTTTACAATAAGAGGAAAGAGTAGCTCTAAGATAAATAAATGTCTCAGCAATGTGAGCATAATTCAAGCCCTTTAGATACAATGGCACTCAAGATAGTTCTCTATGAGAGCTATAAAACTCTAGTCAAAAAATTTTTTGGAGGGAGTGTCAGCTCACAAATAACTCAAAGACTTATTATTTATTATAAAAGCTTGGCCTTAGCTTAGGCTTGTCCCATTAGCTCTTATAACTTAAATTAACATGGGTTAATTTTGTAGCATGGCTTGTTACCACATCTTTCCGTATTTCTTATGCCACCTCCTTAGTGTCTGGCTGATGACTCCGCCTTCTTCCCCCGGAGTTCTCTTTCGGCCCAGAAGCCTAGCTATTGGCTGTTAGGCTCTTTATCATACAAGTAAGTCATGGCAATAGATTTTCACACAATGTACAAATAGCCTACAATATAGCATAAAATCTTTGGAAGAATTTTCTCCAAGGCGTCTTTCAGAAGGTCTAGATCCCAAGAAGATTTCGTTTTTCAGACCATCTGATGTCACACATAATCACAAAATGAACATTTTATAGACAGGAAGTCACATTCCTTTAAACGATTATCTCTGTGGAGAAACAAAGACTGGGAAAAATGGCAAATGATTGGTTTAACTTTTCCCTACTCTTTTGGTTTTTATGTGACCTTGATTTCAGGGAAGAAATAAGAAACCTGAGGAAATTAAGGCATCATAAGCCTGAACCTTCAGAGTGAAGGACTGGGATGATGAATATGGAGGGAGGTGGGGAGGAAGAAAAGAAAATGAGGTTAAGGGATCACAGAAATCTCCAATAGGGTGGGAATCTAATTTTATTTTAACAGGGAACTTAACATATAAGCAAATAATATTGGGGGGGGTCTGGAAAGCATTTAGACTCACCAGGTTCATATTTACAGACTTAATGCAGTTTTGATGAATTATGCGTGTGCATGACCTAATACACATAGATTCCTTGTCCTAGTCTATGATCTAGAAGCTGTCTTCATTGGGAGTCAGTAAATTTGGAAAACCAGGTGTGGTATCAAAGATAGAGAAGCAGAGTAAAAAACTTCAATGCATGGAGGACACAGTTAATTTTCATA
>NW_026067903.1:1699273-1800006 GCF_014885135.2 Alexandromys fortis | reverse complement strand
CTTGTTTGTTTGTTTGAGACAAGAGCTCTCTATGTCGTCCTGGTTGTCCTGAAACTTGCCATGTAAACCACGTTGCCTTTATACTAACAGAGGTCTTCCTGCCTCTGCCTCCCAAGTGCTGGGATTAAAGGACTATGGTACCACCTCAGCCTTGACTATGTACTTTTTGAAATTAATCTACGTGGTTTTATTTTTCACATTTTACAAAATGTTGAGAGGAGCATTGAGGTGCAGAATCCATTTTGCCAAGAAACAGGAAGGGGAAATTTAAGAAATAAGTTAGTTTTGGTTTTATCGGGAACACTTTTTCAAATTCATGATTCCACATTTCAAATTTGATACTGAGTCACAATCAGTAAATGCAATTTCTGTGACTCACCCAACATAATGCTTCTGTATTCTTGATCCTAATCACGATTATTACCAGCATATCTGCCAGACTCCTGACTGCTATCCTTTTCCCAGAGAACCTTATTTACGATATACTTAGAGACTGCCTTCAGCCCTGAATCATGTGCTATCCTTTAGTTTCTGTTTTGGTCAGGTGCGCTTATTGTCCCGATTGAATATATAAGATGGAGTCTTAAGGATGTTGAGTAACAGACTGGAAATCACACTGCTAGGAAGTAGAAAGCTAGGCTTTGAATCTATGGCATCTAATTCCAGAGCTCACATTGTAATCCCCTAAGCCCTGGGTGGCACATTCATCAATGTACAATGTGGGGTTGGAAGTGCAGCTTGGTGCTTTGGAGCAGAGCAAATGTAAATGGCCCACCTGGGGACTGAACCCATGACCTTGGCATGATTAGCCCAGGGCTAACAGATGAGTGAATACCAGAAGCATATTATCCAGATTTCTCTCGTATGACGCATTATTTGAGGGCAGGATATGCAAGTCAATAGGGAAACCTATTAAACCTATTGAAGCACACAAAACACAAAGCTACATTGTTCCTTTTTCCAGATCACTCTAAGAATTTAATTAATGTCTGTCTGCAAGTTATCGTGCACACACACCCATGTGTTTGTGGTGTGCGTGTGCAAACTGAAGACATGAAACGGGGGCTTGTCACAAGTGTGCATCGATGCATGCGTGCCTTTCTGGTCTTAGATGATGAACATGCTGAGTGTGTGGTCTGGGCATACAATGACCAAGGCCTTAGTGATTTCGCATCTTAATGGGTCTCTTCAACTTCAAAGTTGTTATCACTGAAACTCCAAAGATGAAAAGATCTACTGTATTTAAAGTAGACATTTGTTTTGTTTAAATCGAGAGCAGAGTAAAGAGTAGAGCCCTCCTTTACCTATGCTGAGTTTGCTCCAAGATCCCTGGGGGATGCCTGACCATGAGAAGCAGCCTACAGTATTGCGACATAGCACCCAGAACAAATTTGTTCTTTGTGCTCCATGAAGAACACAGCATCGCCCCTCTTTATTAAAATGGGGGTTACTTGTCCACAAGCATTGAAGTACCAGAGGTCATTCTGTTAAGCAAGACATCTACTAAGTGACCAACTCTAGAGACACCAGATATACACAGTATGACTCACATATATGATGACTCACATCCTAGACAGGGTAGCCTGAGATTTCTTCATCCTTTTCAGAATGGTGTACCATTACAGAGTTATGGATTAGATTTATTACTGGAATTCTCTATTCAGTATTTTCAGACCACAGTTTGGATCGCTGCAACGGGAGGAAGCAGAACCACAATGTGGGCCTACTGTGTGCCCTGGTTCTCAAGCAGATGGGTATGGTTCTGAGATTGTGTCTTCATCTATTCTATGCAGAGTGCTGAGTGTTTCTGAAAGAAATTAAAGAGTTATTATCCCAACAATGCAAACGGAAGATGACACGTTTCAGATTATTTTGCGGTACTCTCTGATTTTATTCACGTTTCAGTCCAATGGAGATCAACCATAGCAGGGCGTTGGAAATGGGCAGGGTCTGCAAACCTGCAGTTGAAATTAATGATGCTAACTGGACTGAAGGCAGCTCTGTGTCCAGAAGAGGGGACTACATTGTGATCCCTCCAGGAACAGCAATCATTTTATCATCGCCAAGCACTTCGGAATCCAAGTAAGAAAAGGATAAAAAAAAAAAAAAAAAAGTAAATGTGCTTGCCATATTCTTAGTACCATTTGCCTTGACAGGAAAAACAACAGCCTCTTGCCTCCTCAGCTTACTCCTCATCAGCGCGCTCTTCCCCAAACAAGACACTGCACATCAGCCATTTGGGATCTCTTCCATCCTTGTTGTAACGCGCTCTCCCGTGCAGTTTGTACTCACTGCGGCATGTGCCGACGCCAAGAGCAAGGCGTTGGTAATCTGGGCACCCACAGTTGTGATGAGGCATCTTCAGTGCAGGCGTCCAAATCAAATATTTGGCTGCGCTTCTTCAGATGCGATATCTCATATTGTCACTGTGGTTCTGGCAAAGCCGGGGAACTTGGGCAGGAAGGGAAGAGCCCAAGGGGGGTGGGGGTGGGGTGGGGAGATTAGGAAAGTGGGGGGAGGGCAGAGAAGAGGCTCTGCCAGTATCAGATCTTCCAGCCTGCCGCCCCACCTTTTGTTCGTCTCTACTATGCTTGGACAGGGGCCAGGTCTGCGTGACACGGACAGATGAAGGACAGTATGGAGGGTGAGTTTGCTTTCAGGCACCAGAGACGTCACTGGTTACTCGCAGAAAACTGGTATTTTAGTATGAGTTTATAGAGTGTACGTCTCTGCTGGCATGCATGACGGTGATGTCATGGCATGCTTTTGACCAGCACCCTCCAACAAAAGTAACAATGCGCGTTGATTATTTGTTTATTTTTTTAAATTATTGTTTGTTTGAGGTAAGGTCTCTGTATTTCAGACTGGCCAGAAGCTCGGTCCTCCAGGGTTTTCAGGCTCACCCTTCGCTCCCTTGGTCCGTGGGACAGGTCTGTAAATGAAGAGAATAACTCAGGAGCATCACTGCTTTCTTTTCTTTTCTAAATATTTATTTATTTATTTATTTATTTATTTATTTATATACAATATTCTGTCTGTGTGTATGTGTGCAGGCCAGAAGAGGGCACCAGACCTCATTACAGATGGTTGTGAGCCACCATGTGATTGCCGGGAATTGAACTCAGGACCTTTGGAAGAGCAGGCAATGCTCTTAACCACTGAGCCATCTCTCTAGCCCCCACTGCTTTCTTTTCAAGGAAGACAAAATCGTAATACCGGAAAAGCTGATGGCTGACACAGGAGGGGGGACAACAGTTTTAATCTGCTTCCTCAGCCTCCTCTGCATGCTCCACAGTGGTAACTGGTGACTGAGGAAAACTTTACTGATCCATGAGGAGGCATGGTCCTGTATGAAAAGGCACCGCGTTCTTGGGGCGGAGGTACAAATTTTAAGACTGGAAAACTGTTGGGCTGCAGGGCTGGTTCAGCAGGTAAAAGTACTTGCTGTACGAGCATGGAGACGTGAGTCTGAATTGCCAACACCTATGTAAAAAGCCAGGTGTGGAGCACTAACATGAGGAGGTCAAGACGGAGATCCTGGGAACTTGCTGGCTAACCTGCCTAGCAAAAATGAAGTTGCTACTTCAGTGAAAGACAAGTCATAAAAGATTATGGAAGAAAACAATTAAGGGGGGGGGACCGATGCCTCATTCTAGTCTTCACATGTATAAGACACACACACACGCACACACACCACTTTATTATATTTAGTTTTTTTTATGTGAGTTATGTTCATGCACATGAACAGACATACACAGGGATACACATGCGCGTGCATTCAGCAACACACACACACACACACACACACACACACACACACACACACCTGTGTGGGTACCTGAGAAAACCAAAAGAGGCTACCACATTTTCTGGATCGGGAGCTAACAGGCAATTGTCAGCCACCTGATGTGGGTGCGGGCAACTGAACTTGATTTCCCTGCAAGAGCAACAAGCACTGTTAATTGCTGAGCTCTCTCTCTGCAGGCCAACTCTCCTTGTTTATGACAAAAAAGAAGAAAAAGTAAGATCAGGGGAAATCTGTCATAAAATAATTTTTTATTGCTTTTTTCTCTTTTAGTTGGGGTAGAAGATTGGTTGTGCAAATATCGATTTTTCCCCAGCACAACTGTGCCGCTTCTTCCATCACGCTGTAGGAGCATCAGTGGAGAAGGTTAGTTCACTCTCTCGTAGCAACTGCGCTCACTGTTGTCACTTGGGGTTCGGTCCTGTGGCACTGGGCTCTATTTTCTTCCTTTCCATAGTGGGTCAGATGACTCTTCCAGAAAGCCTGAAGTCTCTCAACTTTTGCCTAGTGTCTCTTGTCTTTTGTCCTCATTGGCCTCACTGGTAGACTTCAGAATGTCACCTTCCTGTCATTTCTCATTCTTCAGTTCTACCCGAAGGCTAACTTTACTAGACCTGTTGAAAAGAGGCTGAAAGTTGCCTGTTTGCTCATTGTCTAATGTTGCTGATATCTTGGTTGGGCTGCTGACCACCAGAAACTCTGTAGGTCTTCAGATTTTATCTACAAACATACAGCAAAGTTTTACATTTTGCATTTCCTCAAGGGTGCTCCATCTGAACATCGTGATTCATACTCAAGTCCATAAACTGATAGACTCCGATTGCCAGAGCTGTTGCAATGAGTTATGATAGATTTAGACTTCAACAATAAAAAAAAAAGTAACCCCACTGGGCCCATAGGCAGATGAATGAACTCTTATAAGATCCTTTGAACGAAGAATAAGAACTTTGCAAAGAGCAGGTTGAAAACGCCGAATTATGGCAATACAGTTATCTGAATAAAAGGATGAACAAAAGAGCCGGTGGCTTTGGGAGCTATTACAAAGTATTCTGTGGATTTCAAGGCACAGAGAGTTGGCCCGTCACCAGTCCTTCATCAGTCACTCAGTCCAGGATTCAGCACACTTTTGCCGAGTACATTTTCTAAACATGAAGTTGCATCACTTCAAAGTCAGCATGCAGGAGCGAAAACCTGCATGTGAATGCATTTGAATATTGAAGTCATGCACATGCGGTTAATTAACACATAGTTGACTTTCACCAAATCAGGGAAAATGGTAACAATAACAGGTGATTTTCATGTTAGGTAATTTACTTGGAAGCATTTAATTTTTCAGATAACTGTGCTTATTTTAAAAAGTTATCATCCTATTAAAATCCTGGATTTCAAAATTTACAATAGATATCACAATAAGATAGATAGATAGATAGATAGATAGATAGATAGATAGATAGATAGATAAATAGATAGATAGTCAATAGCTGAATAAAAAATGTGGAGTAGATTTACTGGGGTGAGTTATGAAAAAATACTTCATTTTGACTACATATTCAAATGTGCGGGGGTTCTCCCTGAATCTCCCGTCCCCTGTCATGATGATGGATGCTGCCTCTTGTACTCCCAGGGATACTCTCCACACCAGGTCCCACCATCCTTTCTCAGGCTTAAGGTCTTGTTAATGAACAATAACCTCTTGCAGTTTCTTCCTTTTGACCAAGTTCCTCATATCTTATAAGAAGGCTCCTTCCTTCCATTTCTGCCTACTGGTCTACCTGGTCCAGCCATTCCTCTTTAAAGTGTGTGTATACAATTCCCTCTTTTCTACTCTCTCACCTTCCCACTTCATTCCCAAGATATACTTGGGGAAGTATGTCTTCTGATTTCCAAAGCCCTCTGTACCTGCCTTTACCTCTAATCCTAACAAAATATCTGGGCCTTTGGCAGGACTAATTCCCTACTCCTGTCTCAAGAATTTACTCACATTTGGCACAACCGATTGTGTGTCCTTCTGAAATAACCACATCTCATGGCTTTTTTTTTTTTTTTTTAAATTTCCCAATTGTCTTCTTTAAGATTTCTTGCTAATACTTTCACGTTATCAGGCTTTCAGATCGCTGGTTCCCAAGGTTTAAATGAATGAGAACAGTTGTCATAGATTTCCTTTGGTAGATTTAATGACCTTTTTTCTTGTCATGAGTCAGTCTCCTTAATACCTCCACCTTTAAATTTTTTCATGGGGGATCCATATTATGCCTGAATTGTCTTCTTTCTACAGCCTCTCCAGAGATATCTCTCATAATTGCAATCTTTATGACTGTGTAGACCTGGAAGACCTCCAGAATCTGTCTTTGCCCCATAACTGCCTGCAGCTTTCAAAGCTGTTTCCCAGCCCCATAACTGGTTTCTAAGAATACCTCTGCAGAGATCACAGACTCAAGATGCCAACCTTGGCATGCACCTAAAGTGAACAGCCACTGGCCAGGGAGAGATGCAGGTGCCTCCTCTTGGAGTCAAGCACTTGACTCTCTTCTTCTATGCTTCTCTTCTTCTCCTGGAGACATACAACTCACCTTCCCTGTGGCTCCTAGGCATTTGGTCCTGGCCATCAGTTCCTGTGGAAACTATTACTCACTTGCCCAAGATTTTGCTATGGTGTTCTATTATATCACAGCCACCAAGGTTATAAAATTTAATACATCTTATTTAACTGCCTGCCTCTATCTCTAGAATTTAATTTTATTTATGAGTCTTTTTATGTTTTACCCACCATGGTACCTTTAGTGTCTTAGATAATGCTTAGCTTAATGGACTGATAATAATAATTAATTACTAAATAAGTTTTCAAAAGAAATGTAATGAAGGGGACTATTATTGAATAATCCCCCCCCAAACAAAAAGAACAAAAATGGAATATGGTTGTACATACGATAAAATGTTATCTGCACTGAGCATCATCTAATCCAGGTTTCATAAACTTTGTTCTGTACAGACACATAATGAATGGGTTTACTCTTGACAGGTCCAGTGGTCTTTTGTAATTGTTAGCCAGAGTGGCTGCAGAATAAATAGTAACTAGAAGAAATAAATAGAAGAAAATAAATAGAAGAAAACTGTTTCTGCTTAAGTAAAATTTTATTTACTAAAACCCATGGTAAACAGGAGAATTTCCTGAGTAAACTGGGAATGAAGAGTGAGGGGAAAAGGTGCGGGGAAGGAGAACACGAGGAAACTGGATGGCTGAGTTGGGGGAGTAACAAAGAGGAAGAGCAAGGAAAGAGATTCCTTTATAGAAGGAGCCATAATAAAACCCTATTAGGGAGAAATCTGGTACTAGAGAAATTCCCAGGAACCCACAAGTATGACCCCAGCTATGACTTCTAGCAATAGTGGAGTGTCTTCTGGCCTTTCCCTGTAATTAGATTGATGACCACCCTAATTGTTATCATAGAACCTTCATCCAGTAACTGATAGAAGCAGATGGCAGATGTGGAGATTCATAGCTAAGCTTTGGGCCAAATTCCTGGAGTTCAGCCAGAGAGAGGAAAGAGGGATTATATGAGTAACGAGTCAAGATCATAATGGGGAAACCCACGGAGACAGCCTGACCTAGTGGGAGCTCACAAACCCTTTAGATTCATAGCTGGGGATCCTGCGTAGAACCACACTAGGCATTCTGCATATGGGTGACAGTTGTTTGTCTTGGATAGTTGGTGGGGCCACTGACAATGGGACCAGGATTTATTACCAGTGCATGAACTGGCTTTCTGGAGCCCATTCCTTATGGATGAATACCTTGCTCAGCCATGATACAGGGAGGAGGGGCTTGGTCCTGTCTCAACTTGATATGCCAGACTTTGTAGGCTCCTGGTGGGAGGCCTTATCCTTTCAGAGGCGTGAATGGGGGTTGGGAAGGAGGAAATGTGAGAGGGGGAGAGGGAAAGGAGGTAGGAGGAACTGTGGTTGGTATGTAAAATGAAAATAAAAAACTTTTCAGTAAAAAATAAAAAGAGCACTTAGCTGTTCTTGCAGAGGACCCAGGTTTGATTCTTAGCACTCACATGGTGAGTAACAGATCCAGGGTCCAGGATCCTCTTCTGACCTCCTTGCGCACTAGGCACACATATGATATACATATATATTCAGGGAAACAGTTGTACAGATAAAATTAAATAAAAGAATCTAAAAATAAAGCAAAACAAATGTCACATAGTAAGCTAGATAGAGTCCATGTGTTCCAGTGTGCTGACTTCCATGTGGGAGACTCTTCCATTGATATTTTTAGCAAGTTAAGAATAATTATAAGTAAGCACTGTGAAGGCAAATTTTTCTCTGTCTTTTTCTTATAAAGGTATAGTGAAGAAACAATCTTTTAAATCAATAACTATAAGAGGGCATCCTTTAGGCAATGGAGAAGGCAAAGGAATTCCAGACTATAAAGAGTCCATTGGCTGAACCACCTTATTAACTGATCTTTGATCTGTTACCATTCTCTGTTTTCCAGATTTTTTTAAACAACAAATAAAGGAAAATTACAAGGGCTGGTTTATTCTTCAATATGCTGAACATCTAGTTACTACTGTATCATCTGTTCTAAAGCCTGAAGTTTCTCTGTTTTAAAGGCCATTGAACAATCCATACAGGTTTGCACAAAGATAAGTAACTTTGGGAAAAGACCTAAAGTAGTAGCCGATATTGATCCCAGGACTTTGCGTCTATGTCAGTATTAACTGAATAGCAATGGAATTATGGACCTCTGACTTATCAAATGTAAGGTGACATGATATTGCCTCTGGAATTCTTCTTTGATTTTTTTTTATAGGGTAGGAATTTGCTTTATTACCCTCTCAAGAAATCTTGTTTTTTTTCTTTATTTTTAACATTAATTTTCTATGGTACACATTATTAATTTTGCTGTCTTCATTTCTTTCTTTAGGTAGTTATGTGGATTGAACCAAAGCTTCACAAGTATGCACTCTCTCACTGTAATGCATCTCCAGCCTTTAGCTGTCTTCCTCTTAGATTAAACTTATAGCTTTATATTTTTCTGTTTTAAAAAGATTTTAAAGTTTCTTATTTTATGTGTTTGTGTGTTTTCCTTTCATGTATGTTTATGGTAGACATTCATTCCTGGTGGTTATAGATGTCAGAAGAGAGTGCCAGACACTCCATAGTCTATATAACTAGGGTTATAGAGTATTGAGAGCTACCATGTGGGTGCTGGAAACCAGACCATGGTTCCCCGCAGGAGCAGTAAGTATTCCTAATTACTCAGCCATCTCTCTAGCTACAATGTTTATGTTTTCTTGTTTTGATAATGTGACTTCTAGTATCTGCTTACTGGAGTTGGCTAATAATCCTGTAAAACCAATCCTGTTGCCTCAATATTTCTACTTACACTTCTTGTCTAGTGTTAGTGAGGATGCCCATTCAGGGATGTAAGCTGAGAGGACTTATAGCCTCTTCTAGCATCTTCTTATTGTCTATGGAAGCTTTGTAGTTCTTATATGTGATGATGCTTTCAGCAGCTCTTTGTCCACCAGATTACAGCCTATTGGGCTGTAAGTAGTCATGTGACTTTTTGGTAAAGTGGAGAGATGCCAGTAACAGGGAGTGCATTCAATGGGTGCCAACAGTTCTCTAAAAATCACCTCTTTATTTCCTCTCCATACTCTTCTGCCTATACTGAAGTATTTAGAAACTGAAGTTGTGGCTGAAATCTACTTTACATGAATCCTTGAGATATTTATGTGCACACTTTAATACTTTTTTCATTCCTGTGACACAATACCCAACAAGAAGCAACTTAATGGGAGAAAGGTTGCCTTTGGCTCACAATCCGGGAGTAGAATCCACTTTGGATGGAAAGTATGATGGCAGGAGACTGAGACTAGGGGTCACTTTGTGTCTACAGCCAGGACTAGAGACAGACAAATATTAGTCTCAGCTCACCATCCCCCCACCTTTTCTTCAGTCTGAGAATGAAGCCATGACATGGTGTCACTGATATTTAGTGTGGCTTTTTCCTTCTCAGTTAAACAGATATTGCTTTCTCTATTCAAAATCACAAGTCATAATGGAAAATTGAATTACTGATTTCTGCCTCTGGGTTGTCACATAACTGGCTCCTTCTGTGTCTCTCTGATTTATGAACTTTTTATTTTCTTATATAGACTTTGGTCACATAGGATTAGGGCCCACTTGGATGAGCTCATCTTAACTTGATTTGATCTACAAAGATATATTCCCAAATAAAGTCATTCACTACTATCAAGGCAGTACTTTAATACATCATTTTTGGAGAGATACAGTTTATTTAATTAGAGTGTACTAACAGTCCTTAACATGGGAGAGTTCATTGTATATATTTGCAAGACTTTATTATGGTACGAAATAACATGCATTGTGTAGAAACCTTACTTTGTATCCTGAATTTTAAGTGTTTTCAGGGATATGATACAATGCTAAGGTATCCTGCCATGATGCTCAGCAATGACAGCAAGTTATAGATCATAGTCAGTATATTCTTAAATGTAAATCAGTGATACTCCATACCATGTACAAGCTATGTTAGGTAGACTAGTACTATCAAATGACTTGTGTCTTGTGGTATTTCTGCTTTTAAGGGACTTTTTGGAATTAAACTTCATCCTAAGAAAAGAAACATCTGAGTATCATACACATTCTTGTGGTTAAAAACAATATTTCGAACAGTATCATTTACAGTATTGTGGGTTAGTAAGTTGTTATACTGAATGGGTTGAGTGCGTAGTGTGAATATTTCACAATTATAACATGAGTAATTTCATTTTCCTTTAGCTTTGAGCCTCTGTTGGCAAATCTACTTAGAATCTGTACATAGAGGAAGAAATATATGAATCCTTTCACCTATCTTGCATTACAGGTAGCTTACACCACCATGATAGAGTCTCTTGCATACTAGGGAAATAATTGTAAAAACATAATAGCAGGGGTTAGAAAGATGACTTGGTGGTTAAGAGTGCTTGTTGTTCTTGCACAAGATCTGAATTGGATTTCCAGTACCCACATGACAGTTAATAATCATATGTAACTCTCGTTCTACAAGATTAGAAACTTTCTGACTTTTGAGGCATGCAAGTGGTATACAGGCAGATATGCAGACACCATGCATACAAAATTTTTAAGAAAATTAGTAAAGATAAAAGCAAATAAAGGAATAAAGCCAGAATGACTATAGGTAGAAGACAAATAAATAAATTATGAAACATAATATATATAAGTTAAGTATACATTATATATGTAATTTGGTCATATTTACTTGGATACATTTGAACTCATATTTATGAGTTCAAGACCAATCTGGTCTACCAAGTAAATTCCAGGAGAGTCAGAACTATACAGAGAAAACCTCTCTTGAAAAAAACAAAAAAACAAAAACAAAAAACCGTCTGTGTGTGTGGAGGGATTGTGAGAGAGAAGCACAAATCTGAGGAATCTAAGAGGCCATGAGCATGCTCATTGATGTTCCTTTACAAGGTAAAGACCCCAAAAAGGCCCTGATCCCTCAGTTCTTGCTAACTTTGAGTCTCTGTGCAAATACACAGTAAAGATAACGTGATTAGAAATTACTTCAGGAACCATAAATACACACACTTTGACAAGAACTGTAAAATGCTCTTAGGATGAAAATAACCAGGGATTATTTATAATTTTATGTTTATAAACTCTACAAATCAGTTGAAACAGACTATCTTTGGGATCCACAAAGTGTCAAAGTTCACTTATAGAAGAGGAGACAACCAAAGTTTCCCAACATTTTTAAGGGATAGAATTTTCAGTTAAGTCTTGCTGGAAATTAAAATCAAGCAGTTACAGGTAGATTATACTAAGTACTCAAGAAAGAAGGACAATTCTTCATACCGACATTCCAAAAGTAGGTGAAGAGAAATTGCTTCCCATGGCAGCTTAAAAATCATGGTTACAGATGGAAATATGTCTCCAACCTATTAGGAAATCAAATAAGCAATAATCAAAGTATGGATGAACCACAGCCATTCGGGATTTATGACAGTAACCTAAAGCTGCTGCTTTAGATTTTTTTTTATTTATTTATGTAATTTTTATTTATATATTTATTTATTTTGGTTGTTTGAGACCCGGTTTNTATTTATGTAATTTTTATTTATATATTTATTTATTTTGGTTGTTTGAGACCCGGTTTCTTTGTAGCTTTAAAGCCTGTCCTGGAACTAGCTCTTGTAGACCAGGCTGGCCCCGAACTCAAAGAGATACCCCTGTCTCTGCCTCCCGAGTGCTGGGATTAAAAGCATGTGCCACCACCGCCTGGCTTCAGCTTTTATTATACTGTGACAAAATAATCAATAGAAATGAGTGATAAAAGAATTGTTTTGGCTCATGGCTGTCCAGGTGTCAGCCAGTGGTAGGCTGGTTCCATTGTGTTTGGATTAAAGTTGAGGCAAAACATGATGGTGAGAGTCAAGAAGAAAGAGAGAGATGTTGGGGGGGGGAAGGGAAAGGCTAAAAGCATTTTTCAGACAACCCCTTCTTTCAGACACTCTCCACCTTCTAGTTTTCTCCATCTTCCAATAATATCAAATTAGGAGTCTAATGTGGATTAATATCCATTACTTTTGTCAGCTCTCCCATGATCCCACAAATCCCATCTCTGAACACTGCTTGTGTTGGGACCAAGCTTCAATACATGCATCTTTTGGAGACATTCCATACCCAAATCACAGTCATTGTTTTTACATTTAAACATCTACAGGTCAACTCACATAGTAATGGACTATCTAAAACCAAACAAGTGAACTTGCCAATATGTATGGGAAACTTTTAACACGATTAAACACTGATTCGCATAAATAACAATAAATCCTCAGTGGGATAAGCATGGAAGCAAGTCTTCTAAGAGTCTTTACTTCATACAGGGCATTTTCAAAACCTACACTAAGGAGATTCTCTGTACCACACTGAACACTTTCCCTAGGAATCAATACATATTCTGTGTGCTGCCATTCAATGTCCTAACTGGACCAAATTACTGAGTAAGATTTTAAAAAAAGAAAAGAGACACACAAATCTGAAAATAGGAGAGAAAATAGCTTTCTCTACCCACAGATAATATGTTACCATATATAACAGCCCCAGACCCACCAAATGTCCATGTAACTGACAAATTTAGCAAGCTCTGAAGGACTCTATTATACTTTGAATTTCAACATCTCCCTACAAATCAGTAGTGAGCAATTAGAATTTAAAATGCAAAGCATATATAGTTTGAAGCTGCAGCCAAAGTAACAGAATATTTATTGTGATAGTCAGACTTTTGTTGCTCTAATTAAATAGCTGAGTAAAATCCTCTTACAAGAAGAAGCATTTATTTTGGTTTATGGTTTTAGTAGCTTCGGTCTTTTATGAGCATGCTTAAAACAGCATGCTTAAAACACGCTACTCCTTCGAAAGGCATGGAACTCATGACTTAACTTCCTTCCACTGGGCCCTGCATCCTGAGCTACACAACCACCAATAGGGTTGGTGTAGCTGGCAACCAAGACTTTAGCATATGGGCCTTTCTGAGCTATGTAAAATCCAAACTATAAAACTTCAGTAAAATCTAATAGAATATAATACACGCAGGATCTGTATGTGAACAGTTAAGGCATATTGATGAAAGAGAGAAGGAAGCCCCAAACACAGGGGCACACCGTGTCTGTGAGTTGGGAAATTCAATGGAAAGGACTTGTCACTGAAGAGCAATTAATGTATTGTTTCTTCTGAATCACTCTAAAACCCTGAACAAAGTTTCCTGTGGTTGTCTATAGTCCATTTTAGCATCTCAGTCCCAACTAATGCTTTGGACTTAGCACAGAAGTTGTGTAGACATGTTAGTACGGTATTGACAAAAATCTAGACACACAGATCCATGGAACAGGGCAGAAAGTTCCAAAATTGATTCTAGCACACACAATTAATTACATTTTCACAAAAACCATTCAATATAGAAATAGCATTTTTTCATACAGTAAAATATCAATCACAACACTTTACATAAAAATAATTAAAACACTTTAGTATTATAAGCTCAAACACAAATAAAAGGACATATTTTCTTCCTGATCATAAAGGAGAAATGTTGCATATCAGATTTGACACAAGTTATAAGAAAACTTGATAAATTTTTCTTGATCCAAATGAAGCATCTTTACTCTGAAACAAATAATAATAATATTCGAAAAAGAAAATGATTAGGAAGGTGAACATCTAAACTGGCTAGGCTCCCACCAAGCCGGAACATGAAGTAGGATCAAAACCCCGTGCCATTGTCCTTGGCTTCTCATCAGCCCTCATTGTTCGCCATGATCAGAGAGTCCGGTTTTATCCCATGCTTTTTCAGTCACAGTCCAGCTGGCCTTGGTGAGCTCCCAATAGATCAGCCCCACTGTCTCAGTGGGTGGGTGCACCCCTCGTGGTCCTGACATCCTTGCTCGTGTTCTCCCTCCATCTGCTCCTCATTGGGACCTTGGGAGCTCAGTCCAGTGCTCCAGTGTGGGTCTCTGTCTCTATCTCCATCCATCACCAGATTAAGGTTCTATGGTGAAATGGAAGATATTCGTCACGGAGGGGGGAGGACCTTGGACCTTCCACAGGGCAGGGAACCCTGACTGCTCTTTGGATTGGAGAGGGAGGGGGAGAGGAGTGGGGGGAGGGGGAGAGCAGTGGTGGGAAGGGGAAGGAAATGGGAGGCTGGGAGGAGGCAGAAACTTTTTTTTTCCTAAGAAAATGATTATAAATCACATGTATGATACTCATTTAAACTTATAATTTACAACTTAATAATAATTCTTCAATTTTAAAACTAAAAATAAAGTTTAGAAATGAACAATTATGTACAAAGGATGGTATGCATAACACAGTCAGTAACTGGAGATAAAGACACTAAAAGTCCCATCAGAGCAGAGCAGGGCATGGGGCTCTCTGTCTGAAACCTCAGTGTTAAGGAGTCTGGGGGAAATGTGATCTTGAGTTTGGGGCCTGCACGCAGGCTCCCCAGGTAAGAGAGCTTTCAGCTATGCATGTGTTTCTGAGTTCCAAGCCTGGCACCTCCATGGTAGAAGGAGAGAACCAGCTTCGGTGTGTTGTCCTTTGATTATCACATACCTTTACTTCCCCTTCCCAACAAATAAGCAAATCTAAAAAATAAATGACTGTTCTGAGACCAGGAAGGGTTGTGCAGTGAGACTTCATCTCAAGGAGCACACAAATAAATAATAAAATCAATAACGTTATTCAGCATTGTTTCACAGCACTTGAATAGCAAAACACAACTGAGCAACTGTAACAGCAACAGCAAACTTCTTGCACCCACAATGCACAGCTCTGAGCAGTAGAAGTTCCCACCAATGGATGAAGGTGAGGCTAGTGGTATTAACCTCCGTTAGAAACATTCTGGCCTGCTGTAGAATCTAGCACTCTGACACCTAATTTATCCAAAATGAACCAACAACTTAAATTCACACAGAATGTGTAGGAGAATTCCACAGCAGGATTATAAAATAACCTTTATTTTCTCTTTAGCAAACATGGTTGTCTCAGTTTCCTTTCCTGTTGCCATGATACACTCTAAAAAAAGTAACCTAGGGAATAAAAGGCTATTTCAGGTCACAGTTCAAGGGTGTAGTCCCTCCTGTGGGGGAAACAGGCAGCTGGAATTTGAGGTAGCTGGTCACATCATATCAATAATTGGGAAAGAAAGAGAGATGAACATAGTGCTTACCTAGCTTTCTCTATTTTATAAAGCCCAAGATCACAGCCCAGCCTGCATTTAAGACTGGTTTTCCCCATCACTTAACATAAAGAACATATTCCTTCATCTGTGGTCCAGGGCATCCCAGATTCTGTCAAATTGACAACTGATGTTAGCCATCCCAACATGGATGAACATACCATGATTCCCCTTTTAAGAAACAATGTTACTTAATACAATACATGATGTTAAATGAATTTTGTTTAACGATGGAAGACAAACTTAAAGGCTGCCTATTCTAAGGCTCCATCTATCAGGGATTCTGAAGGATACTTAGTAACGCTACATAACAGCAAAGTAGAGATGATTAAAATGTGAGCAATTATCAACATACAGGAAGGAACAAGAATCTACTGCCTACTGGGTGCTGTTCAAGTTGGAAAAAGGTATAACATAGAATTTGGATGGCAGATTCATGGCCCTTGATTTGCAAGATCTGAAGAAATCTACATCATAGTGAAAAATATTAGAAAGCAAAGATAACATGAATTAGATCCTAGAACAATGACAACAAAAAAATGGTAGTGATAAAAATAATGATAAACTAAAATATGTAATTTAGTCTACATTATTGCAGAAATGTTATGAACTTTTAGTAAGTACTCTATAGTGATATAGAAATAGCTTTTGAGACTCAGAATGAACAACATGCACAATTCTTTGCGATATCTCTGTAACTGATTTGTAAATTAAAATAATTTTATAAACATGTAAATGATGTAAAATAAAACTGAGAATGTGAGTATATTCCTGTAAACATGTAAACATGTGGTGTGGAAGTAGAGGCATCCAAGAGCCCTCTTCCTATCACTTGACTTCAAACAGAAATTTAGCATTATTCTCCTGCAAAGAACAGCTAACAGTTACCACCATTGGGTAATTTAATGAAAAAAAGAAAACATTGAATCCAATAGTTTACATGTGTAATTGTGCTAAGGGCTGAAGATGACGAAGCATCTATCTGCCTCAGGATTTGATCCGAAACCCCTAACTCCATCTCTCACATAACTTGGAGATTTCTCAAACAAACAAAAGCTTACATTTATTGGTTGCAATCACAGGAAGAGAATATGTTTCACTTACACCTCTGTCTTTTCTCTCATGAACATGACCCTTCTAAGAAGAACTCCAATAAATGCCACATCAACAATAGTATTGGAAATGTGGTTCTTTGGATTTGGGTTTTAAGTAGCAACTACCAATTGGGTTATGGGTGATATACTTATAATAAATAATAAGTCAGAATGTAAGAGTAGGATTTGGTAAGTGAGTTCCTCTGCATTGACAAGGGTGTGGTTTGCTGGTGGGAACAGGGAAGATGGTCTCCCTCACCCCCAGTTTTGAGGAGTCACAACTGCTCAGCTGAAGCAAGAGAAAGGACACTCTGAGAGTCACATTCTGAGTGTTGTAGGTCATTACAACCACATCGGAGGGGAGGGATGAGAAATCTCAGTTCTCACTTCCTCTAGCAAAGGTGAGGTATCAAGAACTATGGGGACAATCACATGATATATGATGATGCATTGCTTCACAGTGGATCATGTCAACTATAGGATTCATGAGAAGTCTAGTACCATGGTAGGAGTGTGTGTGTGTGTGTGTGTGTGTGTGTGTGTGTGTGTGCATGTGCTTGTGTGTGTCAGTGGGCTATAGGCTTGTGCCCCAAGAGGCCACAAGATGATGCTGAGTATCATGCTCTATGCTCTCCCACATGTTCCCATGAGACAGGTTTTCCTATTGAAGCTTGAACTAGACTTGCAGCTTGCTAGCACCAGTGGCCCTCGTGTCTGAAACCTTCATGGCACAGGGATTATGGACACCTTGTGACCATATACAAAACTTCTGGGGAATTTGGTTCTGAGGATTAGAATTTGTGTCCTCATGCTTGTTAGCTAGCACTCTTCCTAAACCACCCCTGAGCTCATAGAAGCCATTTTGAAATAGCCCACGGATGTGTGTTGTAGAATACCACACCTGTCATAAAGTGATACCTAGCTGGACCAGTACGTTACCATAACAACAAGAAGGATCTAAAGCCAAAACACTCAAAGGCTTGTGCCCGAGGAGTGGGCAGTCATGGTGTGCTTTAATTGTGTCGGTCACTTAACAATTAGCTCTCTCTCTCTCTTTGCTTTGAATTTTTTCTTCCTCTGAACTAAGAAAAGGAATGTGAGCCTTTCGTCATTTGTTCTTTGCCATGGGGCTCAATATTAAGTTTTGTCAGTAGAGGGCGCAAGAAAGACATCGAGGAAGGTGGGGCAAGCTCAGTGTTCCAGGCTGGAGAATGCTCATTTGCGGGTTCTTCTGGTGCCCAAAGTTTCACAAGTCTGATTTCCATCTTCTCCAGGACAGTGCCTATTGACCAGCTGGTTTCATCAGTCAGAAGTCTCACCAGCGCCTCCCTCAGGTGGTTCTGAAGAACTTTTCTCCAATGAGACATTGCCCCATCACACCTCTCCTTGGCGTTACAATATCTACGCATCAAGCACCTTCCCTACAGAGATCTGTCCACTGCCACCCAACCTGCACTCTAGATACCACAAATCCAAGTCGTTGTGGTTTCCTACCGAATGGATGATTCATAGAGAGGGGAAATGAGGACGCATGCTCACATTGATCTGTTTTAATGTGGTCACAATGCACAGCTGTTATCATTCATAATTGTTGTCCTCAAGTTTTCACTTGCAAAGGTGTCTTTTGGGGTGCAATTTATCACACCCTTTCTCCAATCGAACCATTTGAAAAGACTCCAACTAAACCCTTGTAGTGTTTGCCCGTGGAACTTCATTACCAGCACAGAGAATGAGTGGATGCTCCTGAATTTATGCTGGGGTCACACAACTCAAAGTTGTGTTGTGCTGTTAGCTTGAAGAGGCACCTATTGAATCGTGTTCTGAACATCCTTAGCCTAGGTATGCCGCTCAGAATATCGGTGGCTTCTACCTAGGATTGGATGACTGAAGCAGAGCTGTGCCTCGTAGACATTGACTGGCATCTTAAGAGAGGGTTTGTGATACACATTGCTAGCCTAGCAAATGATACAAATTAAGGTCTGATACACTTTATACTGAGTACACACTCCTTTCTGCTTCTGTAAAGTAAAAAAAAAACTTGTAAACCAGGGCATTGTTCCTTGGAGGAATGTTTTTTTTTTTTTAATTTCTATAAGCATTACTTTTTACTAACAACATTACCCATGAGATATAAGTATGAGAATTTCTTTCATCTTTACCCGTTCGCAGAAGCACATGCCTTGAACTACCTTCACTGTGAGACCATGTTGTGGGCAGGAACTTCTCAGGGTACCTATGTTACCAGGCCTGCCCTTTTCTGCCTTTAGCTCTTTGCTGCCTAGTTCTCCAGGGCTCTCCTCTACACACACACAGAGTTCATGGCCTTGCTTTGCTCTCAGACTTCTAATGCCTAGCTGAAGGACACTGTGACCACTTGCCATGAACTAGACTGGCACTTTTTGCCTAACTGGATCCTTTCGGAACCAGGAAGAAAGCCAGGCCATTATAGTTAGCCACATGTATTTAGAAATAGAGTGGAATAGGTAAGGAGCAAAATGAAAACGTTAAGTTCAAAAGAAGCAGAAAAGACAACAAAACGTGTCCATAGCTGTGGGGCTTAGAATGGGTTATATGGCATTTATATATCATAAGCTATGACTGAACTAATTAATAGTTATCAATATGTCAAGGTAGGATAAGAGAGTTACAAGAATCGAGGAATCTGGGTGGCAGGCAGGCAATCCCATTGATTTTGTAGTACTCCTAGAGGGGGTGGATGGGAAGTAAGAAGGAGCCAGGAGAAACTGTTACCCAGCCAGCAGGAACGAACCTTGTCATAGGGTAGTATTGTTTAAACATATGGTGTGCAAGTGGAGAGTGGGCTGGCGAGCAGGTTCAATGGTGAGAAGGTTTTGCTGCTCTTGCAGAAGACTCAGGTTTTGCTCCAAGTATGTACTCGGTGGCTCACCATCATCTGTCTCTCCAGTTCCAGAGATCCGTTGTTCTCTTCTGGGGTCCTTGGCCATGAAACATGCCACTAGTGCGTGGATGTTTATAGAGACTAAACATTCAAATACACACACTGAATAAGGAAATACTTTCAGAAAAGTACATAGTAATTGTTCATTTAAGGCAAGGAGAGTTGAATCCCCATGGTATTCAAAACTGCCTAGTTTTATTTAGTCACAATGAAGAGCTTCCTCTGTTACATTTAAATTTACTGAAACCTGGCAGATAAATCAAAGAGGTAAAGATTAGAGAGGTAAGGTTCACCATTGTGCGTCAAAGTTGTCTACATGTGGAATTTATATGGAGCTCATGGAGCCCAATTTATGACATATAGTGACGAAATTAAATCATGAGTGAAAACTCAATGTTCTTCAGGAAGATGAATATGGACACAGATGGAGCTAGAACCATATCCTGAACCTAAGGTCCAGGAATAACTTATACTGACATCCTCCCTCTGCAGAATGACAGACTTCCTATGACAACATTCTTAGTCAGAGAGAGCCCCTAGGATAGACTTCTACAGACCATAAGTTTTCTCATTCAGCACCATCACCTATACCGTATGTGGAGAAAAGGAATCGAAAGTCCTTTGTTGTCAGAAGACATTCACTTAATTTGTGGGGGAAAATGGGTGCTGCTTCTCCTGGTGCAAGCAGGTGTTCATTGCCAGCCAGAGTTGAGATGGGAAGGGAAGATGCTCAGCACATCCACGGGGTTCTGCTCTGCATTGCTTATTGCTGTTCCCAAAGGTACCATCTGAGCTCTATGATTTAGAGACTGGTCACTGCGTGTACAGAGGTCAGGGAATATCATCTCCATCCCTTTACACTCGCCGGTGGCTCAAAATATTTAAATAAACATGGTTTTAAAAAATTGTTGTAGTCTTTTGGATTTAGACAATCAGTCGTCACTTCCATCCAGTGAATGGAGCCTAACTCAGTAGAACAACCCCTCCCCAAATCGATAGTGTCAAACCTTTGAAAAATAATCTATCATTTAATAAATGCAAGATGATCCATGTGTGGGTTTGAAGCCTATATTCTATGCAAATGGAGAAGGAACACACATCTGACAGACAGACTGGCGGGAATTTCGTGATGCCTTTCTTACGATATTAAAGACATCTTAAGTAAGGGTTCAAGACTCTACGTTCAGAGGATTTGCATGCCTCCACCCCCACTCTGCAATAAAAGGGAAAGAAAAGACTAAGAGAAAGGCAAAACTTTACTAACACAAATGAGAGCTCTGAACGGCATTTGAATTCCCATCACACCACACCTGGTAAGAATCAGTGTACCACGGCATCATCAATCATGCTGAGGCTGGCAGTTTTGACAGCCTTTAAGGCTAGGTTGTGTGTTTAATGACTACATGACAGAAAATGTGAACAGACACCACAGTACAGGTATGCAGCACACATATGTGTGTGTGCATGCTTGCATTTGGATATTTGGTATAAAGAAGTCCCAGGGAAACGTCCTGGCATGGCAAAACGGCCTAATAAGACACACGCACACACACACACACACACACACACACACACACACACACGCATGAGTGTGTACCTGTATCTCATACTAAGAATTAACACACACACCTTTACTCTCATTTCAGCAACTTGTGACAGCAAAACACAAGCTTGCTTTCAATAGTTTACCCACCACAAAATGAAATAGACAGATTATAATAAGTGACCATCGACGGGTGGGTTCCATTCTTATGAGTCACCCTTCACTTTCATCGTGACGTATCAAATTCTGACTTACTAACAGGAATTCTGCAGTAGCTGGAGAGGCCAGCGCGAGCCCTGTATTAATAATTTACCAGGTGCAAGAAATACGACAGTAAAAACCTTGAATATTTGAAAGCCCTGTGCATTTTTTCAGGCTTTTACAACAAAACAAAATCAAACTCAGATTCTAATGTAAAAGTTAGCAGACTTTTAATTGATCATAGGAGACATTTTGTCATCTCTCCCACTTGGTTAACATTTGGGCAGCACACCAGCATTCTTGAATTTAGTTTAATTATTTTTATTTACCATCTTATAGGGATAAAGGGTATGATTTGATATTCTGCCAAGTGCTTGTTTTAGGGATTGACTGACAAATAAAACGTTTATAACTACAAAGACTTTGAGTGCCTCTCCTATCCCTGTCCAGTCCGCCCCCACCCCCACCTCTGCTCTTGATGGAAATGGAAGGAGATCAGGAGCATACAATACAGGAGGACAAAAACCAAAAGCTACAGACTTACAAACTCTAAGCAGTAACGTTGTCTTCATTAAAAGGCACAGGATCTGTTTGCCATGACCCAACACCTAAGACTAAATGTGATCTTCTTTTTATATACTTGTATTAGTCTTTTCTAACTTAGTAGATTTTTCAAGTGATTTTTTTCTCCTCTGCTTGCTTGCTTGTTTGTTGTTTAGCTCAACCATGATCAGGAATATACTAATTCAGATTTTGAAAAATATTCTCAAAGTGTCAAATTGACTTGGTAACAAAATTCTATCAGCTTCAAAAAATAGTGGACACTTGAAAGAAAACCATACAGATAGCCCTGCATGCAAACGACTTTCTATATATATGGAGAATAGTTTTTTACATCCCCCCCCCATCTGTTTTTAGTTGCTAATATAAGTTGGTAAACTTTTTCGCTAATTTTGCATTGTCAGATCAGTGGTCTAGAGCAGGATCTCTCAAAGACCTCACGACACTCCCTGCTGTCACTGGATTCAGCCTATGCTCTGTGGTATAGCCATGTGGATGTGACACAGAGCAACCCTCACTCTTTTGCTGAAGTTCTAATTTCAGGAAGTGGCTATGTGTATCACAACGCAAACAATAAGATACTCCCTCAGCTTTCAAAAAAAAAATTAAAGAAGGATTCAAAATAAATGGTTTGCAATGAAAGAGGGCTTGCCTGGAAACAAATCTATAGCAGCCTTGTTTAGAAGTGGCATGTTAGTTTACATTGCTTTTTAATATGTGAGCAGTCTGTTTCTGGCAGGGCAGTGAGCTGTTAGGCAATCTTCCTACACAAAATCTAACGGCAACAAATATTGTCAGTAGATTAATATCTTCTTCTGAAAGTATCATTTTATTTGATTTTGCAAAAAAAAAATAATTAGGAAAATGGCATCTGAGAATGTAAGTATTTCAGCTTAGTAATCGCATAGGGGAGCCAGTTGCCTGCTTCTGCCCATATTAATTCAAAGTCTACTTTCTTACTTTGCTTGAATATTCTGCATTACCTCTTTACTTAATCTAACAATGGCAATTCGCAAAAGGAAGTCCTGCCCACCCCCCAGAGGGACATATTTCCATTTTTTTTCTTTAAAACAACAGCATATATCACAAGTGAAATTTTTCACGAGGGAACTTCACCAAGGAAGAGGAAACAGCATGCCTCTGGCCCGATGCAATGTGTTTTCAAAGGTTAGCAGCAATCTTCGCTTTCCAACCGTTTGCAGTTGCATTTCAGATGCCAGAATATACTCCATGCAGTGTAATAAAGGGTTACACCGGACTTAATGAAAAGGTTCCATGTTCACGTATAATAAATAAGTCCCTAATTAAGGCATGGTTAAGCCAACTGCACAGATATTGTCTTTTATATTATTATCTATTATACTTCTTTAGCATTCTCTGGGAGCCTCTTCAACGAACGGATGCCTGAAGGGGGGACTAAGAAATCGCTCAGCTGGTGGCTGGCACTGGCCTTGAGGAAAGCTAGTAAGGAACACTTTGCAGGCTTTCAGAGTCTCTGTGCCAGCTGTCACCAGCTATGGGTGCTGAAAAGATCCTGTCACTTCATCCAAAGGGATTTACTTGGTCAGAAGAAAAATTTAAATACAAAGCATGCAGCTAAGAAGCCAGTGAAAGGGATTATGAACATTCAAGAGCACATGTGTATACGACACTAATACATCTTTAGGGAATTTCACATCCCCAAAGCCAGGATGACTGGCAGGGGCAGGGTGGTGGGCCTATGCCTGGACCTTTACCATGAGGGTTATTATCTTCCTACTAGTCACTTGGACTTTATTGGTCTTTTATCAAGACCACTTAAAAAAGAAAAAAAGAAAGGAAAAATTCCCATCCGTCCAATGCAGAGTTACACATACAAGCACACATACACACACACACACAAGTCTCACTATTACATGATCACCTGTATGCAAATTCACTGACTCCCGGGTCCACTCGCCAATTGTCTTGCCGATGTTCAAGTTTACCAATGAGATGCAACTGATTGTTTAAGGGTAATGGAAGCAAATCAAAACACAGGGCAGTTTGAACTCGCCAATATGTAGGACTGAGGGCTTCCTCAGGAAGAGAGAGAGAGAGAGAGAGAGAGAGAGAGAGAGAGAGAGAGAGAGAGAGAGAGAGAGACAAACAGAGGGAGGGGTAGCTTTTGAAGTATTCCCTGCCCCAGATGCTTGGGATTGAGTTGACAGGAAGCAAGCCATGTATATATGATGGGCCAGACCTGGTAAACACTTCCCAGCTGAGTGATGAGGGATGTGAAAGAGCATAGTGGGCTGAGTGATGTGGGAATGTTAGGAATAGGTCATTTATTTAATAAAGGGGAACAAAATAACACAGTTCCAAATCAGGCGCTCATCATTAAAATGCTGTTTCCTGCTGCCAATTGATAAGGCAGTCATACCCAGTTCATGACAGCAGCAGTTGTCTTGGCCAAAGCATGTCCTTCCCAGGACGCATGCAGCCCCTACACTATCCTGGTAAATTTGGGAACACAGAAGAAGGGGAATTACACGGGCAGGTAGCTGTGTAATTGCAACTCTGCAGTGAAATCAGAAGTTTGGCACGGGGACAGTAGAAGGCTCGCCCAGTGTGTGATTTACATTCTTTCGGCTCAAGACAAGAGGCCTGCTAGTTTTTAAGAACTACGTTTCAGAGAGGACACACTGTGATAGTACTAAAATGTATCAGAGGTGTTTCAAGGAGAGCCACTGGTAAACTCCCTCTCCCAGCCATATAGACAGAGAAATGATATCTACATGAAAGTTGCTTCCTGGAGGCTTCGGAGAAATGAGTCAGAAGTCCTCATTAAGAGCGTTTGTAGCAAGGAGCAGAGCTGCTTAGAGCGCAGCACAAACGGGAGAGTCCGCCTTTAGATGTCACTGCAACCCCACTGCTCTGCTTCCCAAATCTCTGTGAAGCCTCCGAGGATGGACACCAGCCCCTGCATCCTGCAGACACTCCTGGGAGTCACATCATCCTCCAGATTTCTTACAGAACCTTTGTGTCCCAGCCAAGCTTATTCAGGAAGCAGCTAGACTCAGCCTGAGTCCCAGGCTGTCTCCCACGGTCACCTTATTCAATGTATAGACAGGCCCCCAACAAGGACAGGGAGCACTAACTGCAAATGAGTTGAGCCTCCCACCCACACCCTCTTAACTTTCTAAGGGCGCTACTGTGATACATCTCTTACCCATTCCTGTTTTGGAATACACATTTATTTTCTGTTTGTTTTACTTCTATCCTAAACAGACGAGCTCTCCATGGATAGACTCAATCGATTCATAGGCAGAGAGATAGATAAATAGATTTCCACACAGTACACAGGAGAAAAGAGATACAACCCTCCAACACCCCTGCAGGTCCAAATGGGTAATATCTGTTAAAAATTCAGAGCAATTTCTTAGTACAAAAAGGCAGCCAAAAGAAGTTTAACCCCCTCCTCTCGGCCTTATTTTGCCTACTTCAAGGATGCGTGTCTTTCTGTGGTAATGAAACACTTGTGCTTGGATTATTTTCCCACAGGAAGGCACAGCAAATGCTCATGATTTAAGAGCCATGTATCCAAGGAAGTCCAACTAACTATTAAACCAAAAAAAAAAAAAAAAAAAACCCTAACTCTGATAACTGGCATCCAATCTCAAATCTGGGAAGAACTTAGACAAATCAAGTATCCAGCGAAAACATTACCAAATGCTGCACCATGCAACTGCCTATACATTACTAATCAGCATTCATTTCCTGTCCTTAAAATAAACACAAAACAGATTTCTCCATTTTCCCGAAAATCAATCTTTCACAGTATCTGTCAGTTGCTCTCTCCCAATTAGTATTCCACATCCATTTATTTTCCCTGTAAGTTAATTTTTTTTTTTAAAAAAATACCTTGGCATGGATATTTCATTCAATACTCTTAAATGAAAATGATATAGTAACCGGTGTTCCTTAAGACACCCCCCCAGACTTGTAACTTTGTTAATGAATGGAGATAAATCAGAGACACCTTATTAATTATTGCTTGCCTGGTAGGTTAAGCATTAGCTTTTCACCTCACTGGGCTGGAGAACAAGATTGCCTTTGGCCATGTCCGAGGGGCTCATTAAGGCGTCCCTAGGGAATAGTAAGAAATTGTTAGTGAGAGGAGATGGTCAGTACCTCTCCCAGAATCCCAGCAGGGAAAGGAAGCTCTCATCGCGAAGAACTAACAAGGCTGCCTATACTACACCTGTAATCAAACTGGCCTAGAAACGCCTGGAGACCATCGCTCTGGCTTTGCGATCCGGGAACTTATCCGAAAGTGCTGAATCCAATCCATAATTGATGTGTGCACGCAATTATAATCCTCCAGATATCTTGAAAATGCTGCAGTTCCAAGCCTCAAGGAGTGGTTCCTTTAGCATGCATGGCATAAACCAAGATATCTGATATAAGAAAAAAAGAAAACTATTTTCTTTCCTGCATTGGCAGCAGGGAGGTAATTGAATATATGCCTGTTTTTCTTAATGAGCATAATTATATACAGCTTTTTGACAGCTAGTATAGGCTTGAGGGTAGGCAACATTGCACAAAATACATTATTTCAAGTCTTTTCCGGTCTGTGTGTTTCTGTGTACGCAAAGGTCCTGCTCTGGTTAAAGTGGGGCGCCCTTCTCCGTGTCAGCGAGATGAACCACCAGGCGTGAACACTCACTGGAAGGAGACACATGTTCTGGCAAATTCGGTAGGGTTGAGGATTGGGAATTCTGGGAATGGACTCGCAATCACTTCCTACTCCATTCGCTCACTCACTGTATTAAAAATGTTTGTAAAACTTTCAAAATGGCAGGTCCCCCCAGATGGATCTGCAAATGAGGCTTCCAGAGTCCAGGCCCGGAGTGTCGGGTGCTGAGACAGTTGTTCAGCCAACACTGTTTATTGATTGCTCACTCTGGGCTGAGAGCGGGGCTAGGTCAGCCTGCTTTCACAGTCCGAGTTGGTAGTGGCTGTCAATGAAAAGGGAGTCTGGAAATGTCACAGGTCTCTCTCGTTGGGACTGGGACTCTACCGACAGACCGACAGATTTTCCAGAATCCAGTGCACCAGATCCCTCGGAAGAGAAGAGCCCTCATTCTACCCATGCTGCCTCTTGCTGTGTGTGGACATTTTTAGGGTGAGCATACCCGAAGTTTCTTGCAGTCAGTGGAGAAATAAAAGCTCTACATGATAACGATGACTCAAAGATGGATGGAAGTGAAGGGTGGGCTTGGAAAAGTTTCTGGTTTATTCATCCCGGTCTGGAGCCGTGCTCCATTTTTAAGCACTACTTAAGACAAAGGCAGCATTTTGATATAGTCAAAATAGAAACTAGAGATTTTCTTCCTATTGAAGACTGCCACCAAATATGCCCACATTTTGTTAAATTGAAACATCACCTTGGATAGTGAGTTTTAATGAAAACAAAACCGTTAAATTTGAATCAATACAATGTCTAACAATCCACTTAGCTAATGAATGTCAAGGTAACCTTGAAGGTTTTGTTTGTTGTTTGGTTGCTTACTTTGACATATCTTTTCTCAAAAGAGCAACAAAATATCCATATTATTTTGGGGGTGAAATTAATACTGATGACATAAATAGGACAAGTTATACAACACAGAGTTTGAATGGGATGAATAGGCTATGTTAATATAGCCAATCTTTCAATCATATCATATTTTATATTTATTTAATTGCAAGACTGAGGATGAAATCCAAGGCCTCATACAGGCTAGGCAAGCTCTCTACCTGTGACTTACATCAGCAGCTCCTTTAGTCTTCTAGGCTGTTTTGAAAGTTCTGAACTTAGACCACAAAACTATCTCATAAGGTGGCTCAAAATAGTCAAAAAATTAATTTGATTATTTTTTTCCAAAAACAAAATCAGTCATAAAATCTGAGTTTATAGATAATTTGTAGTGGTGGGGATTAAAGGCTATCAGGAATCTCAATTAAAGACTGTGTATTTTATATTTATCATTCTTACCAGTTTAATAGAATAATAACAACAATTAATACGGGTCTGAGAAGAATAAACTGTGTGAAAGATTTACTATATATAAAATCAAATATGAAGTTCATATATTAGGGTTAACTTATGCCCAATTCACAATCTATGTGAAGCGAAATTCCTGCTGCCTTTTATTACAGAGTTTGCTTTCACTAGTGATCTTCACTGTGTTTGATTTTAACTGACACCGTTAAGGGGAATGCCCGCATTTTGTTGACGAGTTTTCTATTATTCTTACAATAGTGTATCTATTGATGTGACTGTATGGCATTTATTCCTTTAGAAATCATCGTGGTCACAGTATCTAAGTCTGTGTTTTACTACCCCCAACCGCCGAGCCAAGAATCTGTTTCCCCCCCTTGGGGGCGACATTGTCCCTGTTTAAACTACATGGCATATGCTAATTCTTATTTCCAGACAGGGCGCAGCTACACTTCCTGCAAGAATCCCAGCCTTCCTTATCAATACATTATTGCTAAGTGATAAGCAGAGGAAGTTTTTAAAGTGTCTTTGAAGATCCTGGCAGGGAGAGCGCTACAGCAAAGCTTGAGAAATCAGTGAGGACGATCTTTTGCCTTGTGTCTGCTCTTTCTATGTGAGCTGCCAAGAGCGGAGCCAAGCAGTAGAGAGGCTCTGTCCTGAGCAGGGGCCCCATGCTGCTGCTCCCAGATCTTGCGTGCTACTTGTAACCTGCATCAACACAGGCCCTCCTTGGTTTCCAGCCGGACAAGGGCGCTGCACAGGTCCCAGTCCCTCCGGCCAGCAAGCAGGTGAGGAAGCAGCAGTGAGAGTGTGTTTGATGTTGCCAGCTCGCTTTTGCCACCCAACTTTTTCCCTCTCCAAAACCTCTTAGCAAACTTCAAAGGCCTCCTTGCTTCTTGCCTTAATCCAGTGCACTGAGACCTCTAGTTCAAAGAACTTCCCTTAAACCCTCTTCTTAAACGGCAACCCAAACTTTTTTTTTTTTTTTTCCCTTTCCTTTCCTTTCCACAAAGTAGCAATTACAGCTCCGTTGCGTGGCGATTGGGCTCGGCCGATCCGCTCCTGCTATTAATTAATCTTACAAAGGGGGCTCATTTCCTGGCATTCAAATTGACAAGAGACCAGAGAACAGAAAATCCTTTCAAGCCGTTCCAACTCACCGAGGGGAAGAGGTATCCGAGGAGAGAGCCCCTCAGTATTTGAGGTGGAGGGCACATTTGATACTCCCTGTATATTCTGCTGATTGAATGATTTTTGTTCACTGAGAGCTCTTTGCTAATCTTGTACCTGTAAAGCTTTAACAGAAGGCTCCGTGGCACACAAGTTCAGCTCCAATCTGACAGAGTAGATTTGCAGGAGCGGCACACCCCGCCCCCCCCATCCCAGCCTCCAGAAGGCATCTTCTTCAACATTGCACTTCACTTTAAACAGAAAACGTTCGGTTTACTCACATAGAAAAGCCCTTGGAAGAGGAGGAGATGAAGAGAGGCGAGAAAGCAAGAGCGCAGACAAGAGATTAAAGCTTTTTATTCAGTATCTCTTTCGTATTCAAATCGTGCTAAGGGCTCTGTGAAACTTAGAAGCAAGCTTGTTCAGGAGGGCTTCTAAAGTGTGTACACGGATTTCGTGGGAATGGAAAAGAAGCCACGGCCTGGGAAATGAAAGAAAGATAAGATGTCCTATATAAAACAGCCCGAGTGGTTCAATGACTTCAGCACACCATGAAGGCGAGCTTTGAAGGTTTGCGAAAACACTGCTAAATTTGAACAACAACAAAAAGTCGTGTTTCGGGTTTTGTACCAATAAATGTTTGTGTACTCTGTGGATTGCTTAAGCTGTATCCCTCCCACTTGGAGATTGTTTATTTTTATCGTACATTATTTTATTATCATTATTATTTTCATTTGGTTTGGGGAATGAAGGAGAAGAGTGTATTTTGATGGTAAAATGTAAAATTTATATTTAAAAAAATATAAGAAAATAAGGGCCGTTATCAGAAACGTGACCAGAAGGAAGAACAACCTGAATCATTTGGAGACAAAAATTCTACTTCCTCTCAAGCCAGGTGTCTTTGATTAAAAGAAAAGCGAGGTTGAATCCTCATCCCCTCACACAGTTGCAGGAGCACCAGGTGGCTGTGTTTTTAACACAGATTTCACGCACTCAGTCATTGCTGTTAGGGAAAGTCCTTATTAGAGACAGGGATTTCTTTGCACAGCCACATTGGTAAGGTCAAAAGATGCTTTCGTCAAAGTGAAGCAAAGACCTGTTCCTTGGGTCTGGAAGGAGAGTAAAAAGGGAGCTTTGAAACCCGCTTGAAGAAAAGCCGTGAACTCCACAGGTCTCCCTACCTAAGTTGCACTTAGCAGGGAATTCCAACCCAATTTGTACCGTGCCTAGGTCCTGGAGAAGACATGCCCCTCCTCTTTGTTAGGGTACAGGTTGTTTCATTTACTATTCAACTCCTTGGTGATCTGATATGTATCGGGATGCTGAATCAATTTTGGATCTCTTTAGGGTTTCTATTTTTTCTTTTCCCGGTGGTTTCTTTTTCTTATGTGAATATTGACTGTTCTTCCCATCCCCGTCAGAAGTGCAATCATGGAAAATTCATGGGACAAGTCCTCAGAAATCACTCTGAAGAACTTGTAAAAAAGTGCATGCTGTATCCCTTAATGCTTTGTCTGAAAATAATAGAAATCAGCTGGGCCATTGCTGTCTCTCCGCAGTTCAAAGAGATGAATGCAGAAGTTCTGATGTTCCTGACCAAAGGCCTCTGGTAAAACAGGAATTAAAAATTATCTCACAGCCTATATCAGGTGTTTCTGTGATGACGGCCGCGGGACTGCGGTTCTAAGAAAATGGAAACGAATCTTCTGCAGGTAAAGTCAATATTGCAGAAGTGGGTTTGTTGCTCACGTCTGCAGAGCAGCGGTATGAACAAGTTCAAGTTTTGTTTGCACAGTTGGAATGAAGTTTTAACATTCTCTCCCAGAGGCTCTCTGGTTCAGCATCTACAACACCGACTAACTTTTGGTGTTTCTATCTTTCGCTAAAAGAGGGCGGGGGAAAGCTCAGCCACATTGATTACCCACTGTTAACTTAAAAAATAAAGGTAGCAAATTTAATTGAAAAAAGAAAGCAGTAGCTTTAGGATAAAGATACCCTTGAGTAATTGGAAGCCAGGAAGTCTCTGTGGCCCATGACCCCAGCTGAGTCTAACATAATATTGAGGAGTCACTGGAGCGGGGACAGGTGGTGGGCTGCAGGTGGCAGGGGGCACACAGGTCCTCCAGACTGTTTCAGGGCTTCACATTCGGGACATAGACTACAGCCACATGGCTGCTTCTCCTGGCTGAGACCTTGGCCATCCCAAGTGAGCCTATAAGGAAAAGATCCGAAAACAGATGTTAAGGATGCTAGCTGCAGAAACAGTGAGGACCTTGTGTCGAGGACTCTTGTGCCAGGATCTGTCTCCAAAGACACGAAGTGTGCATCAAGGGTTTTACACGACCGGTGTGAAAAGAGGGGAGACAGGCCAGAAAGAGAGAGGGGAAGTCGGAAAAGCTGCAATAGGGAAAGGCAGCAGAGGCAGAGGGAAGGGAGTGGGTTTTCTCTGTGTTTCATTGCTTTGCTTTGACTTGGCCTCTGGAAGAGAAATACTGGGTTAGTCTCCCTGTCCACCTCCAAGGGAACATTCATTAGTACTCATTGGAAGAAGCAAGGGAAGTCTGAGGGAAATGGGGAAGAGAGGGGGGGAGAGAGAGAAAGAGAGAGAGAGAGAGAGAGAGAAAGAACCTAAATAGTACTAAACACAGAGCAGACTTAGAGAGTAAATATATACTTTTTGGGAAATTATGGTGAAAATTATTTGTGAAAAGTATTGTAGTACAGAATTAGATGAAAGCATTGGGATTTTTTTCCCCCCTGTGCTTAGCCAATGAATATAATAAACCCAAGGAGTTGTAAAGTGAAATCTTCCTTACATGTTAATGACTGACGAGTAAGGACTCCTTCATAAATATATTCTTCTGAATGTACTCTGTGACTGTAACCACACCAGCTGTGCCAAATAGTATCCATCTATAATCAACATTAGGTGCCGTGTGATCCAGGGCACAGTACCACGGCATCCAATACAGACATGACGAACAGGAAGGAAACGATTGGACTGTATTCCAGTGCTGCAGCAGCCACAGAAGAGAACCGTCCAAAAGTCACTTGAGAGTACGGTACTTCCCCTCTGCGAAACCAAGCTGTAATTAGATTTAATTAGATTGTGCCATGACCTAAGGAATTCTCAGAATCCTTGTGTGCAGCAATAAAACAAAATCAGTTTTAAATACTACTTTTCAAAGTCCATGTTTTAGCTTCTCCATTTAGGGGGAACAAAGCTAAAAGCACCCCTAGGCCTCGCATCTTTGGACAGTGAACCCTAAGTTTCATTGTCTAGCTATAAATAGTTTGTTTGGTTGGATTTTTCAGCACCTCGCCCTCCCCCAGCTCTCTGTGTGTATTTGTGGCACTGGACAGGTATTTTGGCCATTCAATTACTTTAAAATTGGTCCAGTTTGGTCTCATATATTGTTTAATGGGATTAAAAAAAATCAGTGATATGTAATATTTAGAGTTGCAGGGTTTTCTCCACAAAGGATTTAAATTTGAGTGAATTTTATTTTAAGACAGAACACTATCTGAACTTCCTTTGTAAAGGAAGCATCAACCTCAAAGCCTGTGATACGGGTCAGTGGGTGACGGTGGTACGCCAGCGCAATGGCCTGACCTTGATCTCTGCAACCCACGTTCTAGAAGGAGATACCTGACATCCTTGACACGGCATGTGTGTGCTCCATCCAAATAAATAAACATAAGACAACTTCAAAGAGCTAAACTCACAGTATATTCTGCCTATGAAAATATAGGATAGAAAATATCTTCTCACAGCAAGGCTAGAATATGTTTTTAAAAATTTATATAAAATGTAATAGAAAGTCTCAATTGTTCTTAGATTACTATGGGAATGTAGATACTAAAAAACTACAGCAGAAAAAAATTCTCCTGAGAAATCTCAAAAATTAACAAAATTTATTGTTTCCTTAAATAAGTAGCCATTAGAACCATGGACGGCAGCAACTGTTCTGGAGAGATGAGAAAGCCATTTCTGTGCTCGGGAATGGGAAGGAAAGACCAATTCGAATATGAAAACCATCCTCGCAGATAGCCTGAGACCTTCATACAGATGAATGCTCGCCCTCTGCTAATTAGCTAGTTTATGAAAGACAGCACTAGAATATTAAATTTGTTGAACTAAGGGCATTCCTAACGTCTATTGGACTTTTACAGTGTATTGAAAAAGAATTGAAAACCATTCCAACTGTTTAATGAACACCACAGATTCATTGGCAAGCACCTTGTGCTTCAGGTAAGGATGAAATCTGACTCAGCCTGGTGGCATCCCTATAAGCTTTGGATGAATCAATTTGTATCAGAAGGGTTGCTGAGACATCCCTACAGCACATGACAATGTGCTATCCTCTAGTAAAGGGCTTTGTTCCTTCTCATGATCAAGTCAACCATAGGGTTGTGTATAAGAAGTTTTCACTGAGACAGAGTAACCATGTGATGGATGGTCATCACCCAGGAAATTGAATTCAACTTGAACTAACTCCTGGTATCTCTCCTTCCAGGATGGATGCAGTCGGGAGGCAGAGGTTCGTACTGTTTGGCACAGATTCTCTAGAGCATAGACGATTACCTAGATTTGTCAATGTTGAACAATTATTTCCCAGTGAATAAAAGAGAAACATTATGTCTATCCACACACTCTTTATAAGGCTATTGCTATAATAGATTGCTATTTCAGCTGAAGCAACTGATGGGTTAAATGAGGATAACGCGTTATGCCCCGCCTCCCAGTGTATTCAATAGTCAGTGTAGTTTCAAACATGTTTACAGAGATGCTGACTAGAGAAACAGCAGCACCTAAAACGCTTAAACCCATTCCTGGCATTGAGACTCACACAGCCAAACATATTTTTTTCCCCAAACACTAAGTCAAAATGAAGCTTTGAACTGTGAGAATTTGGAGATTCGTCTCAGCTTCTAGTTCTGATTATCTTTGATAAGTCACAAAATAACCAACATTTGAACTGTGGAAGTACGGTGCGTTTCTCATACCAAGGGAGCAGCAGAGAGGAGATGCCCTATGTGTGAGTTTGTGCCAAATTCCTCCCACAATGGCAGCTTTTACACCCAGGTGCATGCAAAAAATATCTTTGAATCTCGGCCGGTCCCTGGGATTTAGCATTGGTATGCCACTTCCATGTCAAATAAATATGTTCAGAAATATGACTTTACAATGAGGCAGGAGGGTAACTGAACTTCAAAATCTGTGAGATCAATCTGCACACCTCATATACAAGAGTAAAGTTTAGTGCAGAATATCAAAGCCCATGCAAGACTCTCAGCCTTTTACTAAGGGTGCACTGACTAATTTGTAGGGCTAAAAGTCATGATCAGATGTACTTTCCCTAAAATTCTTCTATGATTCAGCTGAGTCACATAAAATAATCCTTAATAATACAAAGTGAAAAGTGATAATTTTCGAGCCAGATTTTACAGGGATGCAGGTGGCTGCGTGCAGCATGCTTTCCTTCTGGTTGGCTGTGCAAAGAGCACAGGCAATAAATAACACACGTTACAGACAGTGCATATCCTTGAATTTAGGTCCACCGTTGACATTAGGTATCAGCATATCATTTAGAAGCCACACAAATATATTCAGGAATATGGTTTTCCAGTATGAAGTTGAATTTTGCTTCTCACTATATTATCTGTTTATAATTTTCTTAATCACCAAATATTTAAGTTTTTAAGTGCAACCTTAAAAAAGAATTTAAATAATACCTGTTTTCAATGATGTAAGTTTTCTGGTACTGCATCCTATTTGAGAGTAGATATGGAAAAATAATGAAAAGGGGATCTTTCAAAAGAAATAGTCCATTTATTCGCAACATCAGTTTTAAATTGCAGATTGGGATGTACCGGTGTTCAAAGATGATTCTAGATTTGCAAAAGTTAATTTGAAAGTTTAAAAGGGGAGATGACTCAAAATACTTGTGCAAGAAAGCTGAGAAGAAAAAGAAAATGTTAAGATATTCAACAAATCAGTAAGAAGTGTCACTATGGAAACCCTTATTGTCTACTTTCCTCTGAGCAGCCAGTAAGGAGCTGTGAACCCACTTACCTCCTGAGAACCCCATCTGTCTGCTGCGAGCTTGCTCATGAGCAACGCCGGGCAGTGACCTCCATTTTTGGCTGACATCCCCTTTAATTTTTTGATTCTTTGGTGGGCCCGTGCCTCTCAAGTCCCCAGCTCCTCTTGGATGGTAATGGGAGATAATTTACTGCTAGAAAGGTTTTCAGAGTTATAGGATAGGCTTTGGCATTTTAAGTTCAGTTCAGTAGTGACTTTGTCTACATCCAGGGATGAAGGGTACCAAGAAGGCAGTGTTTTTATTAGGCCTTTCCTTCAATTAGTTGAAAAACATGTTCTCTCTCTCTCTCTCCCTTACACACACCACACACACACACACACACACACACACACACACGGGTTGATTAGTACATAATGTTGTCATTTATACATTCCAATTCCAACGTTAAGTTACAGAAATCTCTTAGCATAAAGCAAACAACAGCAACAACAAACAAAACCCTCAGTATTTCTTTCTTTTAACTGATGAGCTTTCTTTCTAGAAATTACTGACTTATGTAAGTGTTCACCTCAGTCATGTTATATGTACTTATCAAATATGTGGTCTTGGAGAGATTTGGAGGAAGGAAAAATGAAGATAGGAAGAAAGAGAATTAGTTGGAGCAAAGAGATTATAAGTGAGTCCAAAAGAACCTAATCTCAGGAATGAACATACACTAAGTTGGAGGAAGGGTACAGACTGCATTTGCCTGGGATGACCTGGTTGTCATGCATCTCATCCACAGGCAGCAAGACAGATCTAGAGTGTAAGTCTTTCTGACCTTTGTTGTTTCTTCAACAAAATTCCCACGGCAAGTTGCTTACAAACACAAGAGTTTTAGTTAGCACAGAGTCTGGATTCACAAGGCTGAAGGTTAGGCAGCCCCATTGGTTGAGCTTCTCCTGAGAATCTGAAGGTGTACCATATCATGGAGATGTGTGCCTTGGGAAGGAATGAGATCACACAGCAATACAGCTCAGATTGGGGTCCCCTATAATCCCTCTCAAAACCACATCCCTGATTGATGTAAGAACTTTCTACTAGATTCTACCTTCCTCATTTTCCATACTCAACAGTGGCCACTTGCGGACCAAGCTTCCAACACAGGAATCTCCGAAAAACAAATCATTTCCTAATCCCAGAATGCCCTCTGAGCAGCCTGCCTCGGCTTATTGAAGGAAGGAAGGCACGAGGGGACAGACATATGTTACTCAACTACTTAAATGCTTTCAAAAGAAACCCAAGATTTGTGTAACCTCTGCAACCATAAAGAGCCAAGTTTTCACAATTCTGCTGCTAATACACAAAATATGTTACTCATAAAATTCGAAGCCTTTTTTTTTTTTCAGTGTTTATACCTGTATGGTTTACAGGTGGCTTCCTCTTTGAAATTGACATTATTCCTTGCCCTCCTCGGAGGAATGTAAGGGATTCACCAGGTGGCTCTAGAGCAGCGATTCCCATCCTTCCTAATGCTGCAACCCTTTTCAACAGTTCCTCATGCTGTGGTGACCCCAAATATACAATTATTTTTGTTGCTACCTCAGAACTGTTATTTTGCTACTCTTATGAATCCTCAGGTAAATATCTGATATGAAGAATAGCTCATGTGCCTCCCCCATGCCAGGGTCATTTGTTTCTTAAAAGGTGTCTTGACCCACAGATTGACAGAGAGACACTAACCACAGCTTTCAGAAGAGCAAAGACATGAAGAAACCTTAGCCAGCAGGGTGCCAAGAACAATGCTGGAGAGGGACGTGGGGCGGAGGACAGAGACAGGACCTGTGCACAAAGAGGGGATTTCAGACAAGCTTCTTGCTTATTACAATCTGAAAACTAACTCCACTGCCTTGACTCTTTTGATACTGTCATGGTTGATTTTACTTATACCAACTTCATCTCTTGTACCAACCTTTCTCTGTGCTCTTTCATAACCCACGGAGGTGAGCTACCGCAAGCAAATACATCTTTTCTAGACTTGGAACTATATTGTACTCTTTCAGACTTTTTAAAGGGTTTCTTTTAATGAGATATCATGATTCAGAAAGTTAACAATCACGTTGCCTTAAATTTATGAAGGACTTTTACTCGGTAAAACATAAAAATCTTTACAATAAACTGCTGATATAAAGCCAAGGCCTGATTACATTGTTTTAAAAATCAGATAGTGTGGGGAAAATAAAAGAATGGAGGAAGACAAGATTATATAGAAAGCTACTCAGGTAATTTTAGAATGTCATAGCCTGAGTTCAAGTAGAGAGGACCTCTCCTTTCCTTAGTTAATAACAAAATCAAATAGAACCTTGATCGAAAGATTTAAAGCTATCTCACGCATTTTCCCAGTGTTTAAAATATACATTTCATTCCTTAAATAACTCACTTTATTTTTGAAATTTGAAATTATTTGACATCAATATTTATACATCTATTTTTAATGTATCCTTAAATATTTTAGGGCTCCAGAGTTCTCCTAAGCAAGAAGTCAAGACAACCTTCTTTTTTTTTTTTTCCTCTCAGCACAATTAACTTTGGAGTTCTCTTGCGGCTTTGCACGTTCATGAGCTTGCATGTTGCTCTGAGATGAGCAATGTAGGCAGAATGAGGTCTGTCTGAACACTGTTGGGCACAGAATACTATGCATTTGTCCAATGGGCTCCAATTACACAGGCATCTCGACTGCACAGACTTGTGCTGCCCCACTGTGAAATTATGCTGTGTTCAATAGGCCTGAAAATTTCTCATTTCTCACCTGTGGGCGAGGTGTTTGGCTTGCGGTCAGCTTCACGTCACCCACTTCCACTAAGAAGGCACACTCTGCAGGGCTCTCTAGAATATCTGCATCCTGCCTCCCTCAGTTCCTCACCCGCTTCCTGTCATTTAAGCTTACTAAGCGTGTATTTCAGGCCTAACACAAGGCCACACCAAATAGCTCTAAAAAAGAAAATTATTTTTGTTTTCGTAGACTAGAAAAACTTAATCCCTCCTCAGAAATAGTCAAGGGTTAATTGCCAGTGTTCAAAACTCTTTCATTGTTTCTGATCCAATTTTTTTCCACACGAGATGGAGACCACACAGCGTCGAAGAAACTGGCCAAAAGCAGGATGCCTAGGCATAAAAGACTTCACATCTTGATGAGATTCTCCTCAACGTGGACACTCTCGCAGCATCTTAGTATGGTTGTCATTGGTGTGAACATTCCCACCGTGTCAAAACCACTGGGCATGTTATCACGAGGAACTTGACTTTTTCCAGTTTTGTATTGATATTTGAAACTGAGATTTTATAATCAGAAGATTTTGCTTGCATGAAAAGGAAACGTCAGGGTTCTCATAGATGCTTTTTTTTTTTTTGGTTTTTCGAGACAGGGTTTCTATGTGGTTTTGGAGCCTGTCCTGGAACTAGCTCTTGTAGACCAGGCTGGTCTCAAACTCGCAGAGATCCACCTGCCTCTGCCTCCCGAGTGCTGGGATTAAAGGCATGCACCATCACCGCCTGGCCCATAGATGCATTTTTTTTTTTAAATTTTTATTTAATTCATTAAAAACAGTTAGGTGCTGGGGTTCTAACTTGGTAGAGCATTTATTTAATGTGCACAAAGCCTCAGTTCCCAGTCTTCAAATACCAAGTTGGTGTTCCAGTTCATGCCTGTCTCCAGCACTGGAGAGGTGGGGGCTGGTAAGTTAGAAGCTCAAGGTCATCCTCAGCTGCACAGTGAGCCCAAATCCAGTCTCTCCTTTGTCTCAAAAATAGATAGGCATATGTACGAATAGGCAAATAACTGATAAACACATATGAGTGATAACTACGGATTGTAATAACAGAAGAAAAATAATTGATGTGTTTTAAGGAACTAAATCATTTGGTGAAGGGTGTCATGATGACAAAGGATTAAGTCACTTGGTGACACACCGATTGGTTATGAACCAGTTCCTCCCATCACTCCCCTGTAAGCTGCTGAGTGTTCGGTCTGCTCCGGTTTCCTAGTCAAACCAAAGAGCATTGTGAAGACTTAAGTTCAGTGAGAGGAGGAGTCTTGTCCGGAATGGGTTAAGAAATGGACTAATAAATGTTGATTTTTTTTTTTCTGTTCTCAGTTTGTAATTATTTTCTCTAATCAGGGGCTATTTTGGACTCCCGACACCTGCACACAGGCAGCCATATGCTGCGCCCCACTAGACCACACCGTCCACACTCAGCTCCTTGTTACGATGGGTATAAATCAGTGAGAAACTCCTGGACTATAACTTATATTCAATTTATTGCCAGAGACACGTTTATTGGGATAGAATTTTTACAGTCTCATAATATTCTGAGAAGCTCGCCATAAACTATTAACGAGAGAGGAACACTATTAATAATGAACATCCCAGAACACTTATTTTCAGAAAGTTTTTGACCCTGAGAATGAAATTAGTTAAGACGGACTTGAGATAATAAACATGTAGCCTAAATCTGATGAAATACCTGAAAAGGAATGTATCAGCCCCATGTCACCATTGCAGAAACGTAAATTGCATTAAGGATTTTTGTAAAGTATGAAGGCTTTTTAAATATTGATACCTTCGTATTATTTTATGAAATATTTATTCTCGTTCCTCCTTTCAGTGTGTCATACCGAGTCCTGATCGTCTGCCATCATTCTAGGGAGGTTTAGTTTTTTTTTTTAATTGTCTTAAAGACATTTTATTAATTGAGGACAGGTTTAAATGACTCTAAAGGCACCAACTTTTAATTGCTATTTATCAGAGGGATTGTTTTCAGTACTGTCCACTTTAGTTAAATGTATCACCACTGACATATCACATGGCATGCAGCCTTAATAAAGGTGATTTAATTAACCTGTCAGGTTCGTCAAGGGCACAGTCAAGAAATAAGTTCTAAGAGAGCAGCTTGTTTAGTTATTTTTCCTTTTGATTTTGTTTATGCTGATCCTGGCTGCCCAAATTACAATCATTTTTTTTCAAGGCTGCTTCATTGACCCATGATGAAGGAATCCCCACAGAGGGCCTCCTGTTGGAAGGTGTCAGGATTTGGCTTTACTTGCTGGTGTTCTTGTTTTGGTAGATAGGATTGCCCCCGCTCCCTCGACTTCATAGGCGTGAAGGGTGCGGAAAGATTGTTTCAGTGTGGGTTTTCTTACACACGCGTATCAGCTCAGTAAGCTACGGACTCCTAACAACTACCTTCCACAATGGCACATGGGGGTGAACCACGGGAAATTGTCAGTGTTTGTTTCAACTAAGAAATAATATATGATTTCAGGTCTATATAAGCACTGGTTCCTCTTCGTGTGTGTACATGGCTGAGCCAGAGAACTGAAAAGTCTGCTTTCCATGATCAAAGCAGTCTCCCAGCCCCTGATATCTGGTCAAGCAGAGGGCATGCAGAAGAAGTCACAGCTTTTTAATTTTCAGAAAGGCCTGTGAACTGTCTTTGGTATGTACTGAACAACAATTGTCTTATTCAAATTAGAATTTATTTTTATTTTTCAAAGATAAAAGACATAGTATGCATGTTTTCTTTTTTAAAATGTTTCGTTTGCAATTTATTTGTCATTCTACCATTTTTGGTCTTTTTTATTTCAATGTGTGTGTGTGTGTGTGTGTGTGTGTGTGTGTGTGTGTGTGTGTTAGGGTTATTAGAGCAGTAATTCTCAGTCTTCTTAATGCTTTAGTCCTTTAACAGTTCCTCATGTTGTGGTGACCCCTAACCATAAAATTGTTTCATTGCTACTTCATAACTGCAATTTTGCTACTGTTATAAATAGTATTGTAAATATCTAATGTGCAACACCAAAAGGGTCACAACCCACAGGATGAGAACCACTACTCTAGAGGAATAGAACTTACAGAATAAATATATAAAGGGGATTCATAGGGATGGGTTACAGCGTGTTGTGGTCCAGCTAGTCCAATAATGGCTGTGTACCCACAGAAGTTCCAAGAATCCAGCAGTTTCTCTGTGAGGCTAGATGTCTCAGCTCGTCTTCAGTATGTGCCATAATCCCATAGAAGTAGGCTCCAATGATGTGAAGGAATGGGTTGGCTAGCAAAGGCAGGAACGAACAGGCAAAGAGAAAGCAAGCTTCCTTCTTCCATGTCCTTTCCAAAGGCTGTCAGCAGAAAGTGTGGTCCAGATTACAGGTGGACATTCCCACCTCAAAAACCCAGATTAGAAGTGGGTCTTTCCACCTCAAATGATTTAGTTAAGAAAAAAAACCCTCATATGTGTGCCCAGTCTCTTGGGTTTGGGTTATTAATTATATATATTCATATACATACATACCTACATACACATACATACCTACACACACACCCACAACCATGAGAGGATCCAGAGAGAGAGAGGGCGAGAGAGAGAGAGAGAGAGAGAGAGAGAGAGAGAGAGAGAGCTTTAGACCACAAAAAATGAACAGAAGACTGTTCATTGTGAAGAGACGCCCCTAAAACCTTAGGTAATGTGATACCTACCTTATCAACACTTTCCAAATTCTCTTTGAAGCTGTAACAGCCTTTTAAAAGTAGCCTCCAACTTTGCATAGGATAAATCCCATGCTTTGCTGTGGTCTTGTTTCCTACCAAGCTCTCATTTCTCTACTGCTATGGCCAGTGTACTCTCCTATTTCTTGTTCTAATAAACCCTAAACCTGCTGCCTCAGGCCCTTGCACACGGCTTCTCTGCAGCCTGAACTCCATCCTCCTGTCACTCATGTGCACATTTGAGTGAAGCCTTGACTTGGACTCGCTGCTCTGTGAGGTCCTCCCCATCAGCCATGCTGGCTAATACGATGGTAGCCTCATCCTCATTCCCTGTTTGATATTTACACAGCTCACTGTGTTCAGCTGTCAGGGTCTGGACCAGAGGCTTCCAGCCCTTGACTTCTTATCTAAAGAGTGGAAAACAGGACTCACACTGATTTCTGAAAGAAGCAAAATAATTATATTAGGTGTAAAGGGACAGATTCAAGGGAGGTACAAGATTCTGCAAACCAAAACAGTAAAGATACTCAAGGGCCCCAGGCTGCATACAGTTTTGTTCTCTTTGCATGGGGTTTAAAGGAAGCATGGATGGGTTACAAAGTGGTTGTATTCATTAAGGCTCTCTAAAGGAGCAGAACTTATAAAATGAATATGTCTTATATATTATATATAAATCACGCACACACTTTACTAGAATAGGGTACATGCTATGGTCCAGCTAGTTAACAATGGCTCTCTACCAATGGAAGATTCACGAATCCAGGAGTTGCTTAGTCCATGACACTGGATGTCTCTGCTGATCTTCAGTAAATACCAGAATCCTGATGAAGGAGGCTCTAATGCCTGTGAGAACAATAGCAAGCAGGCAAGGAGAGCCAGCTTTCCTTTTCTCATGCCCTTTGTGTTGGCTGCCAGCAGAGGTGTGGTCCAGGCTAAAGGTGAATCTTCCCACTTCATAAGATCTGGTTTAAAGCTGTGTCTTCCAACCTCACAGATATGGACTAAAGTAGGTCTTCTCACTTCATATAAATTAGTCAAAAAAATCTCTCATAGGTGTACCTTGCTGCTGGGGTTTAGTTAATTCTGGATATAGTTGGGTTGATAGCCATCACAGGAGTGTAGTCTTCGTTGTCCTCCATTTTGAATGGTAGGTGTTAATCATATGCATGCCCAATCATGCGCAGGCATGATATGGTAACTTGGAGATTTTTCCCTAAGTGGTTGCTAGAAGACAGATTTGCCTTAGTGCACATGAACCTCAAACCAATTCAGGTCAGATCGGCCCTTCTATTCTTCATACCCAGATACACTGGGAAACTCTTGAATAGAAACTGTCTTAAGTTGGATTGTCAAAAGGGGCCTGGAAACTCATCCTACAATCCACAAATGGGAATGCCTGCATCCTGATTCAGCTGAGGGATGATGAGCTCTGAGGTTGCTAGGTACACTGTAGTGAGATGGGTGTGTCCACAACATGTTCCGGTAAAGGAAATAGGGGCCCAAGTGCATTATTGCCAGAGGGAATGTGTATAGCCCAAATCAATGGAGAACCTAGGGAACTAATTTACCTCCACGGCTTGCCTGACTCCTCACTATTTTAATTTTTTATTCAGTTTATGTTTTACAGATCCATCCTCACCTTCTAGAATATTTATGCTGTATGCATGGAGTCTTTTGTTTCTTTTGTCCCAAGAAATCTCTCCAGCATCTTGAATAGTAGGTAATTAATAAGCATTTGCACAAATAACATATGATTGCACGCACTGGCCTGAGTGCTAGCTAGTATATTTGCACATATGGCAAACTTCATAATCTGTGATTTTTAGAATTTAGAAGCTTAACATTCAACGTTTTCATTTAGCAAGTGTTTATTGAGGCTTACCATATTAACATTGTCGTTTATCTGAGTCCATAAAGAGCATCAGATGCCCTTGAGTTGGAACTAGCTGACCTGGATGTGGGGAACTGAACTACGATCTGTTGCAAGTGCAGTAAACACTCTTAACTTCTAAGTCACCGCTCTAGGACCTACATGTTAGCCTTTCAAAATAATTACTTATTTGTTTATGTATTTTTTTTCATACTTGGGCCTGCACCAAGGATTTCACACATGCTCAGCAAGCACTTGGCCAGAGATCCATATCCTAAGGCCTTTATCATATCATTGCTATTAATAAATGTCTTTATTGTGCAACAAAGTTAGGACCCAGTGCTACTACTGTTCATTAGATGCAGTCACTCTACCACTGAGCCGCACCCTCACCTGGGCTCTATTAATTTCTTTACTGTATAGGCCTGAGTCTGTATCTGTCTGTGGGGAGCATGAACCTTATGGATGTGCCTCTGTAGAGGCCAAAGGAGGACATGTGTTCTCTCTCTTTCCCTCTCTCTCTCTCTCTCTCTCTCTCTCTCTCTCTCTCTCTCTCTCTGTTCCTCTTTTTGTTTCTTTCCTTGTTTCTCTCTCCATCTGACTTTCTTTTTCTGTCTCCTTCTCTCTTCTTTACTTGAAATGGAGTTTTTCATTGACCTTGAACTTTGCTGGTAGCCTTCAAGCCACAATCATCTTCCTGTTTCTTCTGTCTTCAGCATAGGTGTTACTCAGGTGCTGGGTTCAAAACTCAAGTTTTTGTGCTTGAGTAGCAAGAACACTTACCAGCTGAGCTTTTGCCCAGCTTACATGCCTTGTCAATGCAAATGAAGTGTTGCTTGAGGAAATGTTTGTATCGTGCACACGTGTGTGTGCATAAATACATGACTCTCTCTCTTCCTCTCTCTCTCTCTCTCTCTCTCTCTCTCTCTCTCTCTCTCTCTCTCTGTGATATTAACACTGGGAAATTCTGCTGTGTGGGTTTTCTACTGTGTGGGTTGTCTGACCTTGAAAAGACAGGCTTACACACTCAGGGCAAGCATGAAACAAATAGTCACAAAGACGAAATGTCAAAATGGCCTTGAACATGAGCAAAATTTCCAAAGAGAACATTAAAAATGAAAAAAGAATATTAAATTGTAGTTTTCCCACGATGTTTTCTATCACAGCAAGATCATGTTTCAAGGGTGAGTTTGAGTCTTTGGTGTAGTTAGCAATAAAATGAGAGAATGTCTTCACTGTGATCTAGATGAAACCTATTTAGGCCCACATGATTTTGGAATATGTAATTATTATAGAGAAGTAAGATTTATTAATTATAATCAAATAAATCTTCACTCTTGTTATTGCTCCTTTAGCTTTATTCATATTTTATACAATCATTGGATCTTCAAAGGATCATGAATTGACTATGTTTAAATTTGCACAATCTGTCAAGTCCAGGCAAAAAATATTTGAAAAGTCTCTCAATGTGGAACTAATAGTATTTTGTGGCTCTCATTTTTTCTTCACTTTCCACTCGTGAGCTGTGGGGTTTATTGGAGTAGGGCCGTCCCCCCCCTTCTATAAGTTAATGATTTCCTAGTATTTGGGAAAAACCTAACACAGACATTTACTTCCATTTTAGTCTCAGCTATGGCATTTTCAGTCTCACATTTGAACATGGTAGAAATGTATTTTGAGAAAGTTTGTAACTTGCTAAGTTGCCTATGAAAGATGCAATAACCAGCAATCTACTGTGCATGGGCTATAGCCCTGGTGCCCCACAGTAGCATCTGGCATCACAGTGTCTACCTAGCTAACACGGAAGCCTCAGATGGATCAGAAGGGACTGTTTTATTCAAAGAGCTTCAATTTAATTAGAAGATCAACAGATTTGTTTTTCTGCAGTGTCAGGGAGTCAACCCAAGGCCAGAAACATGCATAAAAGATCACAACCCCTGAGCTACGTTCCAAACTCTTTAAATGCAACTCTTAATAGACAGAAATGACAAGCCACATTATAGTAAAATCTGTAGGTGAGGAAGACAGAAACAGAAGAAAACATTATAGTGGGCCAGGATGATGAGAAAAAGGCCTCTGGTAAGAGGGGGCATTTGAGCTAAAGTTTCTGTCAGTCATCTGCACTGTTGGAAGAGAAGGCAGAGCATTAAGAATAGACTAGAGGAAGCTTGTTGCAACTTCTGCAAGAGGGGGTGAGGAGGGGGAGATGCAAAGTACATGGCCTACGATGGCACATGAAGATGTCCTAGTTGCATATTCAATATTGAATTAGAGTATTATGCATAGTTTACTAGCCCCACTAGACTTGCAGGTAACTTTCATTACTTCAGTCATCGGTTTCCACCACTAGAATTCAAGGTCCAAGAAAGGTGGGTCACAACATATATTTCCTGGAGCTTCACAGTTTACAGTGTCTGAGAGGGCAGGGAACAGCAAGCCTCTAGAGTTTACAATGTTTATGTTCTTATAGAATAGCACTAGCCAGGAATTTTTGGCAATGAAAATTGAAAAGTTTCAAGGCCTCTTAGTAATGTTAAAAGTTGTATCATGCCTATAATGATCTGAAGTCATCGCATTCTGGAATCTGAGTCTGTTTTATGTGAACCAAGATTTCTTGTGACATCATAGGATACTTGGTTTAATAAGGAATAGTCCATGGTAGATAAACATCACAAGTCTCTCTTGCTGTGTAAGATCATTTTATTTCCATGATGTCACATATCATAACTACATGATAAAACATATTCTTACTTAGCATTCTGTGTTTAAAACCAGAAGCACTGGGAAAAATCTGCCACAGAATGGAATTATTATTATTATTATTATTATTATTATTATCATTTTTAGATTTTCCCATTTGAGTGCACCACAATGGATAAAGGAGGAGCAGAACGTCTGACATGCTATTTTTTCCAGCTATGAAATTATCATAATTAGAGAAAGTGAGATATTTTGGTATTTAAAAGAGCTTATTAGTTCTTTGAGTAATATTTATAAACAAATATTTGCATTTAAGATATATGTAATTAAATGAAGCCTAATCGATGAAACTAGTTTGAGGGGCTGTAAGTTAATGGTTATTTATAGTTGCCACAAAATTGATAGGGGTTCTAGATATTACAAAAGTGTCTGATTGTGTCTGTGTCGTCATCACTCCTGAGGGGGCAGGAGAAATATTTACTTCACAGATGTTCCGGAATCAATGGTGGTGCAGTATGAAGAACTGGTGACAGGCATTGAACTATATGGAACTAGATGAATTCTTCTTGAGCCTTAGAATGAATCCCTGCACAATGGCAGCTAGGATTATGGGAGCGGTGATATCTTTGCACATGACACCACAGCTAGGAACCTACAGATCACGCATGTCTGTTACCGTGACCTGTACTTTGTGAGTCCGTTGGGGGTCTCTGGTATATTGCTAGCCCATTGCAGTTCTGGGGCGTACTGGCTTTAAAAAAAACGTCACAGGTGAGAGCTGAGGATTTGGAGGATCATGTATTAATTATTATTATGAGTAATATATATCATTATTATTAGGAATTCTTATCAACTTTTTGTAATTCATTTGACTTACATTATAATGCAGCCTTAGGTTTATAAATAATTAAATTGAAATGACAAGGAATTCATCAGTTTTCCTCATCCATCCTGTACCAAGCTCTAAGCATTCAAATCTTGGCTTTATCTAGTGTTGCAAGGAACCTCTTGTTTGTCCCAGCTACCCAGAACCAAAATAATCACACAGAATGGGCGCTCCCCACAGCTGTAGCTGAGGTTGTCTACAAACTAGTTGGTGAGATTTGCTACATATAAAGAATGCCTATGTCCTTGAGAATTTTCCTTATAGTTTTATTATTATTATTACTAACAGGTTGTTAATGGATTGACTTATATGGGCTTGGAAATTTATAATGGCAGAAGAATAAGGAACGTGACTCAAACAGCATGCTTATGAGTTCATTCTGATACCCCTCATACTAGAAATTTTCTAAGTCCCTTTCCCGATGCTGAGACAACTGACCTGAGCCTTGGCATGAAGTCAGTAGAGCTGGACTCTGCTGTCTCCCAAAAGAAACCAATTGACTGTTACATTTTAGAGTCGTGCTCTTTATACATTTCTGTGTTTGCCATATAGACTATCACATTTTGGTCAAGGAGACATTTTAATTCCCCTTTCCCAATATGTATGCCAGCTGTGTGCTTCTCATGCCCCTTGCATTGGTGAGATATCCTATTACAGAGCTCAGTGGGAGCTGGAGACAATCAGCCATACCTCTGAATCTTGGGCAAAGACCTATTAACAAGAGTAGAGGTGACACTGTGCTTTGTGTATGTGTTCTTTGTTAAGTTGAAGAGGGATGAGTGGAACTCAAGGATTTTCTCTGTTGGTTTTATTTAAAATTTATTGATCTCTAATTTCCATTATTATTTTTCTACTTATTTGAAAAAGGAGGAGACTTACTGTACTCCTCCTTTTCTTTCTTTAAATGAAATCTTGGTCTATCCATGTTAATATCTTTATTTTCTAACATATACATTTAATATCCTGAATTTATTTCAAGTGCTGCTTTTGAGGCATTTTCCCCATTGTGAGAAATTGTACATTCATTCTCACATAGTCCAAAGGTCTTAGAAATTTTATTGATTCATATGTTGTTTATAAGTGTTGTATACTTTCCAATGTTTTTCCTTTTCTAACAGTGTTTGTCGTATTGATTTCAAGTGTAATTCCATTGTCATTCTAGAGCACATGCTGCATTATTCATTTATTTGAAATGGTTGAAGGAGTGTCTTATACTAAATATTTTACATACCTCATGCTACATAAAGGTTGAATCCTCATGTTGCTTCACGGTGTTCCTATAGGTGCCATCCAGTGAAGGCTGACAGTTCTGCTCCTGGTCACTGGATCCTTGATTTATTGTACCTGCCACTTGTTATAAGGTATTTTTCTTGGACCCCTTATCTATAACAGTGAACTGTCTATTTTATTATTGGGTATTTCTTTCTTTATTGTTGATGTTGGCAGTGTAGGTGAGCACTTATTGTTACCCGCCCTTGGGTTTTTAAACAGTGTGTTGTGTTGTTATCTATAGCGTAGGCTGGACTCAAACTGAAGATCTTTCCTCAACCTCCCCTAAATTGTTATATTTCATGCATGAGCCATGACACTCCACTCAGTCAGGTCCTTCTTTCCTTCCTTCCTTCCTTCCTTCCTTCCTTCCTTCCTTCCTTCCTTCCTTCCTTCCTTCCTTCCTTTTTTCTTTCATGTATTTTGATGTTCTTATATTATGCTATCTTGCTGTTTGGGACACCATCACTATGTAATACTCCCGTTTAACACTGATCATCTTTTATGCTCAGTCTTTCTCAATTTTTGAGGTATCTCAGCTCCATTTTGATTTTGTTAGCAAATGTATCTCTATCCACTTTCCCTTAACTGTTTCTTTTTTTAAAAATACAGGCATAGATTTCTGATGTCACTGGATCTTTTCTGTTGACATTCTCTGCATTTTCATTGATGTTGCTAGACCCTACACATTTAAAGTGGCAATTGGTGTAGATGAATTGACAGCTACTGTATGTAACTTTTTTCTATTCTCCTTGTTCTTTGTTTCTGATCTTTTGCTTTTACTTTGTTTTTCACTCAGTTTTTGTCTTTGCCATTTTATAGAGTGTTTTATTTTATTTTTTCTTTCCTTTGATATTGTATTGATTGCATCTCTTTTTACACGATTTAGTGGTTGCTTAAAACTTTGTAATATATTTTTAAAGCTGTTCAATTATTCTATCAGAAATTCCTTTTTATTTATAGCATTTCATTTTGATTTTATTAAGTTTCCATAACTTCAGATACATTAACAATTTGCTCTTGCATATTATCTATTTTGTCCTTTAGATGTTCCAGCACTTTAATCAAACTTATATGAAGTTTCTGGTCTCATAATTCCAACATTCCCATTAGAGTTTGGGTGTTTGCTTTGTGGCCCCAGACTGTAGCACTATTTTGCCATTTATAATATTTTGTAGTACTTGGTATTGTTTGCTTAAAAGTGGACGTGTTGTAGAAACAAGGGGAAGAGTAAACCTTCAATGTGAATCCATGTGTTTATCAGGCTGAAAGTTGGTTGTGTTTAAAGTTCTTTTCAGCTACAAACACCAGGGTTTTAATCTCCTACAGTGTCTTTATTTTCTTTGCATTTCCTGGTGAAATCCTCTTGAAGTAAAACCTGACATGCAATATTCTTTAAACTATAACTCTACGTTACATAGATGCTCTGCTGATGTAATTTTGATGTTATGAAGAGGGCTATGATATTCTAAGTTTAGATTTGGTTTGAGGTTTGGACCATCTGTGTGTCTGGGCTGTGAACTTTACCATTAATTTTACATTTCTGTAAATTTAATCTGTTGAGTCAATTGCTTCCCCTAAAAACCAAGATTAAACTCTTATCCTCTAAGGGTATCTAGAAGGGAGATCAGATAACAGGTACATAGTTAGGCTCAGCAGAGATCTTGATGGTGAGGCCTTCATAATCAAATTACTGGTCCTTTAAGTAGAGATGCTACACAGCTTGTTATACAAGAATACAGTGTGGAGCTGACCCCAGAGAACCCAGCTGTGCTGGAGTCCTGATCTTAGATATTGTTAGCCTTGTGAACTGTGAGAAAATAAATGTCGTATTTTATTATTAATGGAACCACATATTATGAATCTAAGAGCACAGTGTTCTTTGAAAGTTAGAAGTCCATTTTACAGTTATATATAGTTTAAGAGAAACACAGACTTTGAAAGTTAGAAGTCCATTTTACAGTTATATATAGTTTAAGAGAAACACAGACTTGATGAAATGATTTAAACATCTTAATCAATATATTCATAACTTATGAATTCATAATTTAAATTCCTATTCTACTTAATGATTAAATATAGTATGTCGCTTTGTACATTTACATTATAAAGTTGGGCCCAGCATTGTATATTTGTAACAAGCAGAAGATGTTATGTGTACCTCAGATAAACCTAAAATATATAATTTTGTAATACATAGCTGAATTCTATCTAGTTAGTAGGTCTTTATTCAATCACAGGCACTCAGGTGACCAGACCATGGGCATATAAAACAAATGTGGATTGAAGCAAAAAAAGGATTTTTCTGTATGTCACTTACTTTCCTCCAGATACAAATGTTACCTCCAAATAAACAGAAGCAAATGAGTCTGAATGATCTTGGGTCTGAAACATTGCCAGGCTCTAGCACTTTCTGTTATGTTTAAAACAAAACTTGCTAAATTAGTTATAGCACAGTTCTAGATTCTTTTGGATGATATAAGCAGATACGTGTTTGTAAATCCTTAACAGATATTCATCACCTTACATATTTGACTATATTATGTTCCTCTCTAGGAGAATACTGCAGAATATGGAGCTTAGCTTAGACAAGCGTGATTGCCACACATGCGTAAAGAAGCCAATGCTCACAGTAACTCTGATGCAGAACTGGATTGGGTTTGCCCAGACAGGAATGTGTATAAGGAAAGATGTGTCTGCTCAAGCTGCTGAGCACTTCCTGGAGCAGGAGAGAAATGAGCCGGAATTCAGGATACTGTCTCATTTGCTACAGTGCATTTTGTTGACTCCATCTGAGACTCTAAAGGGAAGATGCCTCACCCCAACCATTGAATTATGGGAAAAAGCTTTTCTTAATGGCCTGTTTTCTGGCTTCAGAGAAGGATAGAGAGAGAAACAAAACTCTTTGAAGGGCAGTTTCAGGGTGTGCTTTCTTTCTTCTTGCTGCAAACCTATAAGGAGGAGCAGCAAAAACAAAAACAAAAACAAAACTCCTCATTTTTACATTAAAAAAATATTTTGGATACATTAATTAAACCTGAAATAATGGCAAAACATGTGATCGGTAAGTCAAATGCCTGTTATTGCATTTTCCCTCTTCCTTCCAGAAACAACCAGGGGAGATCTCAGTGAGTTGGGGGTATAAGGATGCTCCACACATGGATGTCTAAGCAGGTAGCAAGGTGGGCACTATACATATGAAACTGGAAGCAGGGATACTTTGTACAATTAATAAAAACAATCTTGATAACAGTAAGTTTGAATATGGAGAAAAATTATTTCATCACAAAATTTAGACAGATTGCTAGGTATGTGCAGCTGAAAAATTGCACAATTATGTCCTTAATTGTGCATGTTTTTACAAGCCGATGTCAGGGTTCAAATTTATGCATTTGTTTTTATTTTGCCAAATGATTGTGTACAGTACTCTATAGAAAGCTGGACAAACTGAGATTAATGCACAGTACTAACTCAATGTGATTGGGGTTTCCTGTTGGCTTTTATGCATTGGCTTCAATACATTAGAAAGTAAACATCTATTATTTTTATTACTGGACTGGATGAAGCATGTTTAACAAAATCATGTCCCTAAAATTAAGAATTACACTCAAATGCAAAATTCACGGTCTATACTTAATATAAATAAAAATTGAAATTACTTGGCATGAGTGAGAAGGTAACACGAAACACGCAACAAACCCGCTTAGGAGTTTATTAGAGGGGGCGTGGACAGGCCTGGGGAAGTCAGTGTGCAGAGAGAGAGAGAGAGACAGAGACAGAGACAGAGACAGAGACAGAGAATGATGCACATCTAGCTTTTTAAAGCTGCTTAGCACATGCGCACAGGGAGTTTATGTGACTACATGACGCTTAGATGACGGGGCTCACACATGTGCGCAAGGGCTTAGCTGAGTCATACGTGGATGATGCAACCACGCATGCGTGTGGATCACACGGAACCCTTTAACATCCTCGGGGCCATTAGGCACTTCTGCCTGAGTGCTTGTTCACACATGTGTGGCCCTAGAACCTGGAGGGTCAGCCATACTGTGGCTAAAATCATAACAAAAATGGCCATTGTGCCAAAATCCCATTTTTGTGATTCTGTGAATCAAAGTCAATAAATGCTTAATGATATTTATAGATTGAGCTTTCTGTGGTTTTTATAACTGGGGATGTGGAAACAAAAACAGAATAGCTAAATGGCAGTGGGGTGTTACACTTAGTATTCCTAATGCTCTCGTTTCTTTATAGTCATTTTTCTGTGCTGACCCAAGGCATGGCTTCATGACAGGTGTTTCTACACCTCTTTCTGATTCTCTATTTCCCTATCTTTAAAGTAGGACTGTGAAATGACAGCTTTAAGTTTCCTCTGATAACTACCAGGATCTAATGCACTACAGTGGTATTGATGACATCATTGTTGGGACGTTAAGGTATATTAGTATCTCAAACTTTAGCTCAAAGTAGGAAGGGGATTAGAAAAAGAATTGAAAGTATTGTAGTTTATGTCACGAATTAAGTTGTTACATATTGTAATATCATTAGCATATTCTACCTCACTATTTCTACCAAACGTGACCATCTTTTTTTCCCATCAGTGTGACTACCCGATGTGGATGTATTCCATCAGGGATCCATCTCACTAGAACACCCATCTTTCATGGTTTCCACAGCAACCATTACCATGACCATAGCTACCATTCATTAAAGAATAGCTGTGTATCAAGCACTGTTCCAGATTTCCAAGTAGTAATTTGCTTAATTATCCAAGCATCTGTATAATATATTTTTGTCTTCTTCATTTTACTTTGAGGTATCACACACACACACACACACACACATACAATCCCCTAAATGTACTTATAAATTGTAGAACTAAGTCCTTGAATTGTTTCTGGAGACCTTACTTCATAATGTTATGTTTTACTATGTCTATGTCCTAAATATATTTGAGTCCTAGCATATATCCTGAAATAATCAGTTGGTGAATTCAGATAGTTATATATGAGAACATGGGAAAGAGATTCACTAATTGGAGTCTAAATTATAATGGCAAATGTAATTTGTAATGGCTAGAACATACCCTATAAATAAGAACACTTTTCTAAGTCATTATCTTGCAGATAATTATATAGATGCTAAACTGCAAATTGTAGACATTTGCTTTCTTTGAGCTTATACGTAAATCACTGGTCAACGTCTTAAGTTTTCTAGAAGTCGCTATTGAGCATTAGCCACAGGCGACCCACTAAAACATCTCCATTCTTGTCACTGAAGAGCTCATGGGGTTAGTGAGAGGCTCAGAAAGTTAATTTGCTATGCAAGCTTGGTGACCCGAGTCCATGACACTCACACAAGTGTGGAAGGACAGCCCCAAACTAACTCCACAGAGTTGTTCTCTGACTTCCACACCTGCATTATGGTGTGCAAATGCAGCTGTACTTTCCTTTCCCGGCCCCCCAGACCCGAATAATCTCACAGAAACTATATTAATTACAACACTGTTTGGCTAATGGTTCAGGCATATACGCAGCTACTAGCTCTTACATCTCAAACTAACCCATATCTGTTAATCTATGTATTGCCACGAGGTTGTGGCTTACTGGTAAGGCTCTGGTATCTTTCTGTTTTGGCAACTACATGGCATTTCCCTGACTCTGTTTTCTTTCTCCCTACATTCAGTTTAGTTTTCCTGCCTATCTTTATTCTGTTCTGCCAAAGCAGCTTCTTTATTAACCAGTGGTAATAAAACATATTCATAGCATACAGAGGGGAATTGCACATCAATGGTGCACATGTGTTCTGTCCATATCAGACACTGACATACACAGACACAACATTATTGACAAATAAAATTTAAGAATCCACTACTGCCTCAGATACTCTACATGGTTTAACAGATATTTCTGTGGTATGTTGCAATCAAAATGGTCACTTGCTTTCACTGGAACTTTTGACAGTCTTGTGAAAACCTACATGTAACACACAACAAGCCACCATTGGCAGTATCCATTGAATAATCTTAAAGTCTTCCAGTTTATACTCTACAGTTCCTCAATATACTAATGTACAAATGCATTCCAAATACCCCTTATTCAAATTTCTCCAACCCTAAAGAGTACTATTTATTCAATTGTAGGTGTTACCAGCTTCATAGTTGCATATTTCATAGTATCCTCTTTTTTTTTTTGCATGGTTCTCATTCACTCTCTCATCCTAAGGGGTTCTATGATGAGAAAAAACTTCAAATCTGAGGTTCTGTTACTTTTATCCAGTGAACAGTTTCAACAGGTACAGTAGACTAAGACTCTAAAACTGTATCCCTCAAAGAAGATGGTATGACTCAGAAGCAACACTTACCTGTTTCCTACCAAGTGTTGTCGTTTATTTCTATGGCACTTGGCTCTTGTAGCTCTGGTATGCATAAATTTCATCAGAAACCATAACAGGGGAGATATGTGGGATACACAATGCATCTATATTAACTTACATCAAGTTGGCAATGATTTCTTTCTGAAAGAGAATTTTCTCACATGATGTACTACCTAATAACAGATATTTAATGAACTATGAAGTTGCTCATAGAAAGCATAACGATTGTGGCCATGATATAATATATATCCAAGAATGTATGGCCTTAGTTGAGGGACTGCTTGTTTGGCATCTTTGAAGCTGAAGATGTCACCTTTTTTCCTCTGTAGATGCGCCACTCTTAAGCTGGGAATTGTGTCAATATATCTCAGAGGTAGTGTTCAATATTGATTTAGCGTATTCTTGTCTATGAGAGCGCACAGGTGTGAAGACACACATCAACACAAACTGAGCTTGCTGCTGAAGGAGTCTGAGCATGTGTGGAAGAGAGGAAGAGGGACAGCCATCAAAGCACTCAAGCGCTGGTGGCATCCGCTGGTGGCATCCACCGGTGGCTCAGGCTAATTGGGTGGGGGAGACTGGTCTGCTCTTAGGCTCTAGGGGAGTTTGTCAATGGCTCAGTTTGGGAAGTCTCCAGAAGCAAGAACACAAGTTTCAAGGACAATGTTTTCCATTTTAAAAGGGAAGCCTGCTCCTTGTCCCACTTTGGACACTTGTGACTTTTGCCCCAGAGATGTGGAGCGTTGGGTATGATTTCTTGAGAACTCTCCCAATGTGTCCTAATGCTCAAATTTGGCCCTTTTCCATGCTCCGCATCAATAGGGATCACATATTACTATTATTTTACATTTCAAATAGAAGTTGTTGAGTAGAAAATATACTGAGATAAAAGGTATTATAAATCATCTGTGAGTGCTTCATTTTACAAGAAAGGCAGGGCAAGATGAAAGTGAGGTGGTACACATTCTCTCTCTTTGTGTGTGTGTGTGTGTGTGTGTGCATGTGTCTGTGTGTTCTCTTTCCTCTCTATTTATCTGAGAATGCTTTATTCTGGGAATACTGTTTAATAAATATAGCAGATGTTCCTGACCTTCTATAAAATGGTTTCAACCTTTATATTTCAAACCATCTCTAGTACATACAAAAATCTTAACATACTGAAAATGCCACTTCATATATGTAAAACTCTACTACTTGGAGGACAAGAAAACAATGCCTCAGCCTGCTTAGTGGACATCCAAATGTTTTCAAATGGGCACACAGGCACAAAGAGCTACCTATCCTTATAAACCACTATGCTTGTGGTCAGTCCTCTTTGAAGAAGTTCCATCCCCTACGCGCCCCCATCTGGCTGAAGTCCCTACACAGTAGTCTTGGCAGATTCCCACCTGATCGCTCCTCCTCTCAAATGGTTCTGCAGTTTGGAACTGAGTATGGAACAGGAATAAGCAAATGAACAAAAGAAGCAAGAGGGAAGAGGGTTCATGGGGGAGGGGAAATCAAGTAGCATAATTTTGCACAGGAAAAAAAAACAAATATATCTAGAAAGGCAAAAGATCATTCTAAAAGGTATTTGTTTCTTTTCCATTTGTATTTATAAAAGAGAAAAAGTTCCATAATAAAAGAAGCTAAAAGTGATTACGATGTGACTACTCGGTATTATTTTCATTGATACACATATTATTTTAAAGGTAAACTTAAGTTAGTGCTACAGGAAATAGAAACTGTACCTGTTGGTTTGGTGTGTTAAATAGTTGTTTTAAATATAACATCTTTGATCACCCCATGATTGGAAACAAAAGATTATAGAGAGCCCATTTATGGCCCCATGATTTTCAAAGAACCACTGTGTCATTTATTTTTATAAAATGCATTCATTTAGGAAAATAAAAATGATTTCTGAAAAGCCACTCTATCAAAATGCGGAGACATGTGCCACAGAACACAAAAAGATCAAGCTGAACTCAGCACTGGCTGGAAAGAGGCTCATGATCTCGTTAATAATGAAATGATGCGAAGCTACGATCACATGGAATTTATTCCAACCTGAAATGCAAGAATGAATCTATGGCAAGTTTCATTCTTACAGCTCCAAAACCACTTTCAAGCAAGTCCTTGTTCTTTTTCCCCTTATGCTCAAAGTGTGATCCATGTTGGAATATTCCTATGCAATCATGTACTCAGTAGCTTTCACTTGAAATTAGTTTTCTGACATTTTAAGATTTTGTTACTGAAGATCATTAAGGGAAAAAAAAATGCTTTCTCTTACTTGCCACACTTTTGTCGTTACATAGATTTGCATAGTGTATCCAGTCATCTTTTCTCTCAAGGGGCATTTATGGCCCCCAAGGTAATTGTAGCAGCTCACACTCAAAGTGGTTCTCAGTGTCAGACACTATCAGGTGAGCATGGAGTGTGTTAGAACACTTAACGTCATAGGGATTGTATTTTTAGATTCCTGGTGTCAAACTCATTTTTCTAAGAAGCATGCTGTCCCATAGTATATTGCTCATGCTTGAATAACAGAAAACTCAGAGATTATGGCCTTGGATATCAATATCTGAGGTGGGAGAACTCACAATAATCAACGGAAAGTAATTATTCAACTGAATAATTTGGTGATGAAATAGCTATTATTGCTAAATAATAATTTTAATACTTTGGTAAGGAAACTTCTATGTACCTCAGCTATCTGTGGGGGTATTTTAATAAAGGTTTCTAAGGAAATTAAATGGATAGAAATGGTCTATTCCTTTATCCTCACTAGGTTCTAAATTATATATAATGTAGATACCATTTTGGATTTGTAAAGGAAATGAAAACCCACTGAAGTTGAAAATGGCTCCAAGCTCTATTTTCTTTCTTCTTGGAAAACATTTCAAAATACCCAATGAATTTTTCCCTTACTTAGGATAGATTAACCTGAGATTTCTGTTCAAGTGCTTATGGCAAACCAAACCAAAATCTTTATTTTATCTTCAAAATTTCCTCTGACTTAGTTTGTAATCAAAGAGGTAGTTCCGTACTGATTGACAATTAAGTACACATATAAGTTCTTTAGGAAAATGGCTATATGAAAATCAATATTTTTAATAGTATATGATTTTTAAGACTGAAGGAACAAATCCAATTCCTTGCATAGACCATAAAATACAAGTAGACCCTCAAAAACCACCATATGCATAGTTGTGTTGTATTTTGTGTATGTGAGTGTATGTGTGTTAGCAGGTGATTCTCCTTCTTAGGACATAATAATCAGTTTTATTTAATGTTGGTTGAATGTATCCAGCATCTAAGTAAAGTAGCCTCAACTAAATTATAGAGATTTAATTATTTTGCCAAATGATACTTAAGTTTATGTCTCTTAAAGTTCTATCAATGATAAAGTTCTAAAATATGAGGAAATTTCACAAAAATAGATAAGAATCAAGTTTTGTAACACACTGTCTTATAGTTTTTTTTTTTAACGAGATGGAGAGTGGACTTAAAGGAAAACAATGATCAAACAAGCATCAGTTATTTTGTGTGTGTGCACATATGTGCGTACATGCATGTGTGCATGTTTGTGTATGTGCATGTGGCTGTAGTTATGTAAGTTTTAGCTTCTTTCATTATTTTTCACAGCAAAAAGAAATTATCTTGTCACAATAAAGTTGTCCTAAACTTTTGATGATTATAAACCATTTAATAGGAACTAAATATGTCACTTACATCTTTCTTACATTTGGAATATGTTCAATTGACATGAACATCATATATATTTTTACATACAATGCATTTTGAAATATGCATACCAATCTCTTGACATATTGAAAATTTTATATCCTTCTTTGAAAAAACTACAGTCCTTGGTCATATCTTCCTTTTTGATACCTTCCTTTTTACTGTTGACTAATATGACTCTTCAAGAGAAGCAACTAAATCTAATTTCATTGTAATGGAGGAGAGCTATAGGACAATGCCTTCTCTGTTTTTGATGGAGGAAGGTCATTGGTTAATTAAATAAAGAAACTGCTTGCCCTGATAGGTTAAAACATAGGTGGGAGGAGTAAACAGAACAGAATGCTGGGAGGAAGAGGAAGTGAGGTAAGACTCCTCAGACAGACTTCACGCAGCTCCTCTCAGAGCGAGACACACGCGATGAAGCTCCAACCCAGGATGGACGTAGGCTAGAATCTTCCCGGTAAGTGCACCTTGGGGTGCTTACACAGATGATTAGAAATGGGCTAGTCCAGGTGCGAGAGTTTGCCGAGAAGAGGCTAGATATAATGGGCAAGCAGTGTTTAAAAGTATACAGTGTCCGTGTAACTATTTGAGGCATAAGCTAGCCATGTAGGCGGCCGGGGTGCTGGGGATGCAGCCCCGCCGCTCTAATTACAACATGTTTTCAGTATATCAAGTACCAGAAATTTAATATGACTGAATGAACTAAAATTAGAGACATGATTGAAAATATTGGTTTCTAACTGAAAACCCCTTTTAGGAGTCTGTTTTACATTTTTTCTATCTTCAATCCTTCTTATTAATAAAACCAGAAACTGAAGATAATATTGCTCATATTAAAAAAAAGCAACAAAACACTTTGGTTGTGGTCTCTCAATATATGGTATTGCTCAATGCTGCTTACTGTGAATTGCTCTAATTTCATAATATAAAAGTCTCAATTTCAAAGCAGGTTCCGGTTGTCTAGGTAACAGAATTTCTGACAAATTAATAGCTTAATACCTTGGGTGGCCCATGAGATCTTTCATTATGTGTTTCCCAACTGTTATTTACAGTATGATGACAACTCATAATTTGTCAAAAAGTGAAGAGCAATGGGGTACTTCTAAGAGATGACCAGAGATTCCTCTCCAGTGTAAATGAGGTGGACAGAGGTCATGTGGAACATGCAGGACATTGTCTTTTCTCATCTTTCTTCCTCATGCTCAGTCTTCTCTTGTGATTCTCCTATGTGTAGACTTTAGCGAAGAAAAGAATATAGGTAAAAGTGGAAAAGATTGGTTGTGTCTTAGTAAATTCATAAAAACCATCAATACGATGGTTTCTTCAAAGGGAGCACTGTAATAATGTGCCACAGATAAACAAACAACTTAAATCTAGGCTGTCTAGTGATCCACTACCAAAATAAATAATGATTTAAGTCAAATGAGTAATGCAAAATGCTGACTTCATTTTTCTTCCAACCTGACATTTTCAGTGTGAAAGAATATGGCATTTTCTAAATAATTAATTTGGATTGCTGAAGACAGGGCTGACGACTAGGCTGGAAGCACGGAGTTCCAATCTGCTACTACCTGCTGTGGGAACCCAGGAAGCACTCTTCAATATTTCAGTATACATTGTACAACTTGCCACGATATGACACTGGCAATATAAATGTCAGCAGAAGAGGCAAATTTTCCAAAAAGCTATTTTGTAGGCAAAGACAAATTGTAATTGAAGTAGTAAAACCTTTGATAGGGTATAGGATTAAAAGAAAAGTAAATTACAAATTTTAGGAAGAAAACAATCTTTCAAAGAACAGCTAAAAGGTTGGGGTAATCAAAGAAATACTCAAGGCTCCACTGCTATCAGTCAAAGATAAAAGCAGAAATGGAGTAATGCACAATTTGTCGATTCTAATAAGAGCTTCAAAGAATGAGATCAAATGTGATGAGATTCTCTTTAAGTGACTTTGACTATCATTCTAATCCAGCTTCTTCAGACCTAGAACAAGACATAAGGAGACAGCATGAGAATTTGTTGCCAAAAGCTACATGACATTGTTCTTGCATACTTAGCTCCACATATAAGTATCCCTAAAACAACATCTACTTATTTCCCCCTCTCCATCCAGGGCAATCCTGAATCACAGCTGGCTTCCCATCTGAAACAAAGAAGGCTTAGAAGTGACTCCTTCCTCTTTCTCAAGTGTCTGCTTTCGAACCACTAAGCAGTTAAGAAGGCAAACAGAATACACATGTCTGTCCTAAGGTTATGGTGGGCATTTTGTAAAATGCACAGGGAAAGTGTGGGAGAGTTTGTCAAAAGGAGAATTAAAAGTGACTTTGTGAAGATGAAAGATGCAAGGAAAATAAATCAAGATTAGTAAGTGCTCCTAGCAACCAAAAACACAAACCCAACATCTCCATGAAATAGTTGAGAGATCTCCATTGAATAAATTATTGGTACACCTTTATGACCTCAGAAAAACAGAAATAACCCAACTCCCAGAAGAGTTGACTAATTAAAATCAGTACATAAATTAATGAAATAAAACAATAAAAAGGATGAATGAAACACAATTTCTTCCTTGAAAATACAAATTTACCCAACAAACCCTTAGTCAAATTTTCCAAAATAAAAGAAGATTCAACTTAATACAATTTGAGTTGAAGAGGGGGCCAGGACAACAGATATCCATGAAATGTGGAAAATCATGAATAATTTAAATAGAGCTTGAGACTGATGTAGAAAGTCTCCCATCTGAAGTCTCCCATCTGAAAGTCTCCCAGAGCCAAATAAACTCACTGAAGAATTCTATCAGAACTTTAAAGAACAACTAATACTGATAAGATTAAAATTGTTGCAAAAATAAAAAAGGAAGGAAGTCTTCCAAACTCTTGTGAAACCAGGCTTGTCCCCCCAAAATAAAATATTACCAACAGAAATATTACAACCAGATATCTGTGGTGAATACATCTAAAATTTCCCAATAAAACACTTTCAAATAAAATTGGATATCACATCAGAAAGATCATTTATCAAGGTCAAACTGATTTTATCCCAAATATGTAGGAATTGTTCATCACATGTAAATTAATTATTTTAATTTTCCATGTAAGTTAACTAAAGGACAGAAATCACATCATCTCAAAATCTACAGAAGAAGCCTTTCAGAAATCTTACTTCTCTTTATGATAAATGGAGGGAGTTCATACATTATAATAACTCTATATGGCAAAACTGCAGTTAGCATTATACAAAATGGAGAAAGTCCCAAAACACTAAACACTAAAGTAAAAATCAAGACGTGGATATATATTCTCTACACTTCTATTTAATACAGTAGTTGAAGTCTTAGAGCAATATGACAAGAGAAGAAAGCAGAGGGTAAAAACAAAAACATAGAAGTGAACAAATCCCAGTTTTCAGATGATAAAACTTTATACTCAAGAGACTCTAACAAAAAGCAAACTCTTAGCACTGATAAATAAGTTCAGAAAATGAAAATATACATAATTAATACTTCCACATCAACACCTTTCCTATATTGCAATGGCAAACATATTGATATATAATTTAGAGACACAATTCCGTTTGCAGTAGCCACAAAAAGTACAAAATGTTGAGGAATAAACCAGCAAAGAATATGACAGTCCTCTACAGTGTAAAGTATCAGACCCTGAAGAAAGTACCTGTAGAAGACACTAGAAAAATGAAAGACAACACATACTTATGGGTTAGAAAACTTAACCTTGTGAAAATGGCCATCCTCTTAAAAGCAATCTACAGATTCTATGGAATGACAGCCAAAACCCCAACACCGTTGTTAACAAACATAGAAAATAACTAAAAATAGTGTTAGTGCAATAGATCAACTATAGCTAAATCAATCCAGAAAAAAAAGAATACTGCAGGAGGCATGTCATACGTGATTTCAAATTATTTTACAAATATATTGGTATTTTGGTTAAAAAAAAAGATACAGGCAAAAGTGCACATCAATACATCTTCTTGATTTTTGACAATGATCCAAAAAATATACACAGGAAAAACCTACATCGTCTGTAAATATTACTTGGAAAAACTGGATTTTCAATGTAGAAAAATGAAACTAGACTCTTATCTCTCACCCTGCACTGAAGTCAACTCCCAATGGACCAAGTACCTCAGTGTGAGATCTGATATTCTGACGCTGATGGAGTAAGGAAGTAGGACATGTGTTTTAGCTTATAGACATAGGTAAGACTATCTGAATGATGCCCTCGTGGCAAGAACGTCCAACCATTGACAGGTGGGATTTTATAAAACTGAAAAGTTTCTGGGTGGCAAAGAACACTGTCAGATGAGTGAATCGACAGCCTATATAATGGGAGAAAACCATTGCCAGCTGTCCAACTGACTGAGGTTTAGTGTCTAGACCATGCAAACAACTAACACAACATAAACATGAAGAAAATAAATAATCCGATTGGAAATGGACTATGGTATTAAAAAAAAACCCCAAAGAAGAAACAAATGATTAGGAAAACTTTTATCAAATCTAATACTTTTAGCCACCAGGAAATACAAATTACTGTTATCATAAGATTTTTACCTTACCGACACCAGAAGGCCATTATGAGTAATACCAGTGACAACAAATGCTGGCAAGGACGTGGTGAAAGGCAGAAGATTATGGATTGCTGGTTGCAGTGTTTACTCACGCAGCCACTTTGGAAAATAGTCAGGGCCTTTCACACTAGAAATAGAACTGCCATAGGTCTCAACTATACTTCTCATGGCCATATACTCAAGGAACTTCACATTCTATGACAGACACTAGCATAAAAATGTGATACTTACAAAAATAGAATATTGCTCATTAAGTTAGCAAATAAATGAACAGAACTGGGAAAAATACTGAATGAGGTAACTTGGGCCCAAAAAGAAAAATGTCGTATGTTCTCTCTCACTCTCTCTCTTGTTTATCTCCTAGCTTCAACTTCCTTCTTTTGTGTGTTTAGCTTGAAGCACTTGTGGAAGCCAGGAAACTAGGGAACTAGGAAGGGGTCTTTGAAAGTCGTATGTTAAAGGGGGAGACATATCAGGTTATATGAAAAAAGATTATAAATAAATAAGAAAAAGAAAAAGATTTTCCCTTCCTATAGAAAGATCATCAAGTCCAAGGTTTGTGAGGACCTTCTCAGAGCTCTGCTTGCACAATGGGAATTTTATCTGTGTTCATTAGGAAGCTAGGAGCATTTCTGGAGGAAAGTCTAAGGAAGTATGGGCCCCAGGCAGGTTGAGGACATCATTTCTCTGAAAGACCTTTTAGTTAACTCTTGCTCTTCAATAAAAAATAAAAAAATAATAAAAATTAATGCAATACATTTTATTCATATTCACTTACCCTCCCCAATTCTCCCCAGATCCATGTCTTCCCAGATCCACTCTTTCCTTCTCTGCCCACACATCTTTGTTTTTGTTTTTGTTTAATTTCCTTAAAGCTATGAAGACCAACTTGCATTACTAAATTTCCTTGGGTGTCTGGTCTTGTGGTGGAGGATGGTTTACTCATCGGGAGCTATACTGTTAGGAAAAGCATTCCCTCCTCTCCCAGCAGCTACCAACTGACCATAGTTTCAGGTCTGGTGCGGGATTTCATGTCCAGTTTCAGCCTCCATGCTGGGATTTGGTTTGGCTTAGGTTTGTACAGACTTCTTTGTACGTTGTTGCAACCACTGTGAGTACGCATGTGTAGCTACCCTCCATCACTAGGAATTCTGCAGTCCCCTTTCAGTAGTTAGTGGTTCTTGGGCAGTATTTGTCCTGCCACATATAGGATATCTTGGGTATCCTATCATTCGTAATACACCTGCCACTCTAGACATTAGTGTGGCAGTAAGCTTTGCTTTTCCGTAAGACCAAGGGAAGTAATTTTCCAGGTTTGCAGGTTTTAATTTGAGGGGTGGAACTGTTGACTCCCACCCTCTTAATATGCAGAAGCCAACAGAAAAGTCATCATTCCCTTGTGTTTACCCACTCTGTTAAGAAAGAGTTAACCGCAGTCGCCCAGTTCTGTAGGCTACTGTTTCTGCTACAAACCAGTCATGTACCTGGACTTTCCATCTGGGCAGGTTATTGCGAGAAAGAAGTCAGCTGAATTATTAAAGGTCAAATCCTCGATGACTGGATCCAGCCCGCTCAGAACTCATTCCCAAGCTGCGAGCATTGTCTACCTCGACAAATAGCATGGCATAAGAATCAAGTCACAGACGAATCACCCCATGTGATGTCTCACTGGGGTCCAAATGCATAGCCTTTCTGTTATAACATTTTCCATATCACAGCGTCCAAGTTCAAACCACCCTCAGTTCCTTTTCAGGATCTTCTCTCCACTGTTAATGTCTTCCATTGTGTTGTTCTTTAATGAAGAAGTAACTCTTTAAAGATTAATTACCCAATTCTTCCGCAAAACTCCTTAAGAGCATCCTGTTGTTCTTAACGTCTAATCTCACCAACTTCTGCTGTTTTCTATGCTTCACTCCTTGTTTGTGGTTTATTCTCTTCGTGGCACACATCCCCATAGTTGTTTGTGTGTTTCCCTGCTTCTGGAGATGAGTACCAGATTCATTTAACCAGGAACCAGGGCTGTTGATTCACTATTTCTCGGCCCAGCACATGGTCTCGGGGATGCACTGGAAACCTCTTTCTTTTCAAACAAAAGGGGGCTCCAGGACGGCTCAGCAGCGAAGAGCACTCGATGTTCTTCCAGAGGACCTGAGTTTAGTTCCCAGCCCCCGCTGGAGATGGTTCACAACCATCTACAACTCCTGCCCTGGGATATCTCATGCTCTCTTCTCATCTTACCTTGCACCCACACATGCGGCTTACTTTTAGACTCACTCACACGTCTACTTAGAAAAAGGAATTTAAAAATAATCCGATAGGCATTCCCTTTGACTTAAGAGATATTTGACTGGAATGCGAGGGAAGGAAAAAAATTAGGTATAAGAAAGTTTTGGATATCAGATTTTTTTTCTTTAAATTACCGTAAGGGGTAGGCACCTGAAGAAAGATGCATAGTAGTAACTCCGTGCAGAGAGAAACAAACAGCTGGAAGCACCCAAAAGAAAACAATCAGAAGGTCACTTTGAGTCTTTCCCTAATGTAAAAAGAAATTGCTTGTGATTTTTTCTTATAAAGAAAAAGGAGAAAAATACTTCTTTTTTTCTAAAATGGTTCATATAAATGTTTCTCACATTTAAGAAGTTCGCCAACTTTTCTTAAAACCATCCCCAGACTTCTGAGTCTCTTTGAAGGGAAACACGGCCTTAGGAGGCGATGTGCCCCTATGGTTGTTGTCTTTGGGTGAAGAGATAGCCACAAAAATAACACAAATGATTTGCTTTTTAATGGGGCAGACAAAATGAAGTTTGGAACTCTTTCTGAGGATGTATCTGTGAGCCTCAGGTTGAGAATAACTGGTTCAGATGAATTCCTTCTGCAATGTGGGGCACTCACATCAGGAGTTTTCAAACTGTTCTCCTGACATGTTGAGTTGCTACAGGCATTCTGGAAACCAGGAGATCTACTTTATCAAATAATGAAAATTTGAACTGCCCAAGGGAAGTACTCATCACTTTCATGTGTTTTAGATAGAAGAGTTAAAACCAAGTCCTTCTGCTTACTGTGTTTGAAAAATCTAAGTTTTCAATAAACTCAGGGGGCCTTCTAAACACGGCCAGGGTCCAGAAATACAAAAAGTGCTCTTTAAAGTGAAGAGCCATTAAATAAGTTCAGAAAATTTCATGTTAAAGGTGTACAGACTATTAACTTAAGGAATTACAAAGACATGTGTGTGTGTGTGAGAGAGAGAGAGGTGGGGTGGGGGGGGGAGGGAGGGAGGGAGGGAGAGAGCATTGAGCTTCTCCTCTATCCCTACTTTGAGAATTTCATATTGTTGATTTGTATGCCGAAATTCTAGTAAAAGAAACAGTATTCCGATGTTTTAGTCAAATTTATGGTTGTAGAGCTACTTCTTTTGTTTCTTTGATAAAAGACATTAGATTGTAGATCATTGTTTCTTTGCAATAACACATACAGTTTAGGGATCATTGCAAGAAAGGGTGAGAATATGAAATGTCAAACCTACAGAAGCAGCTGTATTGCTTTAGATATTGAGTTCTCTGGATAATGAGCTCCAAGACATCCCTCTAGCCCTGCTTCTTTGTCTAATAAACTATGAACACTGAAGTTGTCATGATAAATGCGAACACTTGCAAACATTTATTTTGACATGAAGTTATAATATTGAATTATATTTACATAATTCCTTCAATGAATAGGATAAAACCAAAGGAAACTGCTCATGTCAAAGAAATCATGATAACAAATTTTTTATTAAAACAGTGAATACCTATGTTTAATGACTGATCAGTAAGCATGCAAACCCAGCAAGTAAGAGAGGGAGAGAGCCCATTGGCAAATGAGAACAGCTGATCAATTTGTTCATAGTGACCATGAATATAGAGATTGCTTACCTACAGCCGAGATGGAGACAGAAAAGATCCTCTTAGGTCATGACCATCCTGGGCTATCATTGGCCTTTATTCATATAGAAAGCATCTCCCATGATTGATTGAGAAATCTGAAGTTAACTGTGTCCTGTTTTTTATCCCCTAATGTTATTGCAAACAGAAAACACTGGAGTTACTACATTTTGGAAACTAAAGTAATTGATGTTTTAGTTAGGGTTAAGACAGACAAGTAACCAACTCAACAAATTTGACCTTCCTTATTTTCTATTTGAGATAATCTATTCCAGCATTCCCCCTTCCTAGATGTCCTATGAATTCACACATATACAGCTATAAGTACATATATCCACAGATGATAACCAGCTATTTGCAAAAACTTAAATCAAGTTCTAAGAACACTGTATCTGTGATGATTATTGCCTAGCTATTTATATCACGGGGTTTATAAAAGGTTCTACTAAGCAATGAAATATTAGATGGCTTGTCTGATTCAAACATCCAAACTTTAAAACAAGTGTATTCATTAGTATATATAAAGCTTTTTCCTCAAGAGCACAGCTGCACAATTTTATTCCATTGAAACCTCCTCCCACTTGCCAAAATATTTAGACGCACAGACATATAGATGGAGAATCATAATGGGGAAGGAGAAAATACACAATGCATAAAGGGTAAATTCTAGTTGCTATAACCTATTTTGGGGATTTCTATCCCTGTGAATCTAATGTCTCTGAGGTGTCATGTGACAGACACAGTAGCTAGAGTATCCAGAGCTGATTCATACAGCAGTATGAATGTTTTGCGCCCCACTTTCCTTGAACTGCTCTCCAGCTTTTTGAATAGAAATACTTCACTTAATACACCCCGCTTCCATGTTAGTGGAAGATCACAGTTCCCTCGCAATATTATCATTCTCAGCCAGCAGAGGGGCTCTATCGGCTGTGTCACAGGAAGCAAGATTCTCATCAAAGGTCACTGGTATCAATAGCACTTACTTAGCAGGTGCACGGACAACTGCTTTGATTGAATGACTTTGAGCCATTCTTGCTGCTTTTCTTGATGTTGCTCTTTGGGCAGGGGTGGAAGAAGCATCAGTGCTGCCATAAACAGACTCCTTCGGTAAGCTGATCTGTGGAGTTCTGATGCAAAGCTCAGACCAGCTAGCTCCCGTTGCTCATGCTTTTGGCTCCTGCCATGGCAGTATTTCCTCTGTTAGCTATGACTTAGTGTGACTATGAGTGCAGCCTCATTACCATTCCACTGGGCACACTTGCAAAGCACACCTCTCTTGTGTAATTGAAGTAATTATCTTAATCAAGAAGTGCTGATCCTGCCATTTGGTCAACCTTGCTATTTGAAACCTCATTCTCTGTCTCTTCATCCCGAGTAAGTATTTGTTATCCCACATATTATATAAATGCGTACAACAGAAAATTAATCTCTTTGTAGGTGCTACTGTTGTCCCCTACGTTTTTAAGTAGTTTAATGTTTCTATACTCGTCAAGGTTGTAGGCATTACCTTACTGAACCAAAGATTCAACGTCTTTTTTTCACAAGTGAAAATGTGTAAATTTAAAACCAAACAAAAGAGAAGTGTCACGTTAAGAGCAACATAGAAGTTCTCTGCTGAAGTTGTCAGGGCTACACTTCTAATTTGTCTCAGTTTTTAGTAAAGAATTATTGTCTTACCTGTCTGTAAGCTCTTTAAATTTCAATTTCCTTTAAGTATCTGGCTTCCTTTCGGTGGCTTTAATAAATAGCAATACAGCACTGTTTGACCATTAGCTCAGGTTTTTTATAAATTAACTTTTACATCTTAAATTAGCCCATTTCTATTAATCTGCATATCACCAAGAGACTGTGGTCTACTGGTAAGTTTCCAGTGGTGTCTTTCTACTTTGGCAGCTACATGACATCTCCTTGACTTTGCCTACTCTCTGTGTGTGTGTATATATATATCTTCCAGATTGGCTCTATTCTTCTGTCATAGGCCAAAACAGCTTTATCCATTAACCAATAAGAGCTACACATACACAGTAGGACATCCCATATCAGAAACTATATTAATTTCAACACTGTTTGGTCAATGGCTCAGGCATATTTCTAGCTAGCTCTTACATCTTGAATTAACCCATTTCTATTAATCTGTGCATCATTACAAGGCTATGGCCTCCTGGTAAGTTTCTGGCATCTATCTCCTTTGGCAGCTACATGGTGTCTCTTTGACACCATCTAATCTCTCTCTACACATTTATCTCTTTTAGCCTGGCTATATTCTGCCCTGCTATAGGCTAACGCAGGTTATTTATTGACCGATGGTAATAAAACATATTTAGAGCATATAGAGTGGAATCCCACATCATCTTCCCTTTTCTGTCTAAATAAAAAGGAAGGTTTTAACTTTAGCATAGTAAAATTACATATAATAAAACAGGTATCAAGCAAGAATTACAGTTACAATATTTTTTGTGATTCTAAAGTTTTATATCTAGTTTATCTTTTATCATACTAAGGAAAGCTCTAATTTTAACTATCTAGTCTTCAACTCCAGCAAAAACCCCAGAAAGATGGTAAATATAATATTACCTAAGTAAACAGAAAGTATATTGCAACTTCCAAAACTCTAGAATTGACAGAAATATCCCACTGTCTGGATGGTCACCCAAAGTTCTTCTGTAATGTTGGGGCAACCACCTCTAGCTTATAGGCACATAGTATCTGGTAGACTTTTCCATGAAGCTGGAAATTTGAAAGGCTGTTTTGCCTATATTTTCAATTTGTCAGTCACTTTCTTCAACATCCTGCAGAATGTCTGGCAGACTCTTTCATGAAGCAGGAACTCTGAAAATTGTCTCACCTTTTTAGGGCAAATCCAGCAGTTATTTTTCTGTGGGTCCTGCATGCCAAGTTCATACAGCATACTATCAAGCAGTCCAGTAAAGAGCAATTTCTTGTCCAAATGGCTAGCACACTCTATAAGGAGCTTTTTCTATGCCCATTTTTCTCTTTAAGTAATTGGTGCTGCCAGAAGCAACATGGCTCGTTGTCAAGAAAATTCTAAGTTCTTAAAACATTTTAAATGCCATATTCTGTAGATCTTTGTAAGATTTGAAGATTATCTAACTGGAATATATCTCTGTATATTTAGAAAACCTAACTAACATGACTACAAGTTTGACTATTATATATGACTCTATTGATCTGCAATTTTTAATTATATACTACATATATATATAGTAGCAAATTGACCTTAAATTTACATACATAGACCAAATTCTATACCAATGCAAAGTATTCATTTCTATATCATATCTCCCTTTAAATGCAAACCAATCTTTATAAGCAATCATTTTGGAAATTTGGATTCAGTTTTCTCCAAACTGCTTCCTCCTGTATGGGAGGTGAAGTGTTTTGAGGGTTCACAAAGACATTTTGGGGGATCTTGTTCCTTTACATGCAAAGGGAAGATGGTGCTTCCTGTGGTTTCCACATGGCATTCTTAATTCATTTTCAATTACATTATTACCAACTATTTAAGCAACATGGGAAAGTAGACTAAGAAACACTGCCTTCCCCTGTGACTCAGAAGGAAACACTACCAATGCCCTCTCACGTTTCCCAGACTTCTGTTACCTGAGTAACTGGGAGAGAAGAAAACTGGAGTCCTGGAATATCAAGTAAGTGTTTATTCACCAAGGAAAATTTCAAGGGAGGTTTCCAAATATAATAATAATGCTAAGGTCCCTTGTTTTTGTTTGGTAGACATCAGTTTTCCTCCAAGATTTCTCCATTCAGCCACATAGCCATGTGCAGTCCGATGGCACCGCTCTGAGTGTGTGTCTGTAGGTGATATTTCATTGCAGATCATCAGCCTGTTTGTTAGTACTAGTGCATGAAGCACATGCAGTGCTTAAAAACCACAAGTTGATGTTCATCTCCTTTCACTAAGTAGCTGGGTATTTTTTTTAAAGTACTTAATTTGATTTTATTTCTTGGTTGAATTTCATCTTCAAATAACATTCTTTATTTTTCCCAAAAGGGATTATTTGGTGTCGCTTTGGTCCTTTTGAACTCGAAGGAACTGTCATCTGATTATAAAATTCCCGAGACACCCTTTCCTTCAGATCTTCATTGACATTGATCTACTGTCTGCGGGAATTTAGCCTCTTTGTGGAGGTGCCTTGGCTGAGAAAATGTTGGGCTGTTTAGGTGGATTTGTTTCTCTACTTAATTGCTTATAGTTCAGCCTGGTAATTAATTGACTTCACTAGAATTGACTTCACTAGCTCCCCCCGCCCCACCTTCTCCTTTGCTGAAAAACAAGCTCTCTGGGGATCTAGAAAGCCACACTGTGAATTCAGAAGGCTTCTCTTCTGGGAAAGCTGAATATATAAACCACAGACACCCCAGGACTCCGTGTGTTGGAACTCATCTAGAGTCTGCCACTGCAATCTTCACAGACGACAGTTTATTTCACTTAATTGTATAGCACATCCTCAAATCTGCCCCCGTATCCCCTTGATCTAATCAACTTTATTGAGAAATACCTTTCACCTCTATAATGGTATTAGCTTTCCTTGTTAATCTCTTCTAACTTTCCCCGAGTCTACTTTTCTCTTACTGTGACAGAATTTGCATTAATGAAATGAGCTACCTTAGTTTATCGTTTTTCTCCCGAGTTTTTGTTTGTTTGTTTGTTTTAGGTCTCGTTCTGCATTGCCAGGACACCCCGGAGCTCTGGGCACAAAGCAGTTCTCCTGGGCCAGCCACCCTAGTAGTTGGGTCTGTAGGCATGTACCATCAAACCATCTGATGTTTTTTAAAGATATGTTGTGATCCCATCGTGCCACCTAGAAAGAAATATTGACCTATTCTGTCACACTGAAAGTCCTTATATGTGTCTTCACAAGCTAGTGTCATCCCTACTTCAAGGCCCTGGCAACCACAGGGCTTCTGCTGTATCTGTGAAATGCCACCCACGTGAAATACAGAGTATTGTCTTGAGTCTTGCTGGTTAGCACAGGGCATGGGCATTGTTTATTGTATTGGCTTATTGTATTAGCGTTCATTTTTTCTTTAATATTCTAGGGAATGATGTAACAGTTATCTGTAGATCTCTGTTTTATTTATATATTTATTTAGTGACAGGGTCTTACTCTTTCATTCAGGGTGCCTTTAAGCTTTTTATTCTCCAGGGTAGCAGGATTACAGTGCTACCAAGCCCAGCTTAGTGGTGATGTTTAAGAAAATTCAGAAGCTTTCAAGTTCGGTGATGCCTGTTAATTTCCTTCATTTATTTATCACGCATTTACTGCAGGGACTAGTAAAAGTGCTTGTTTCCTGAAGATCGGAAGTAGCTTCTCCTTTGCTATCTTTCAAAGGTTCTTATACTCTTCAGCTCTATATTGGGAACTACAAATTCAAATATGAAAATGATGTAGATTTAAAAGAGGTTAGTTTTCTTTACTGAAATATAAATTAACAATTATTTCTGGTTCCTTTGTTGAAATAATGTTTCCACCTCCACTCCAGCAAGCAATTCCTTTCACAATTACAGTGTGACTCATTTGTTGCTCTGTGACTCTCACACTTTTGCTTGTTTGTTTTTCCAAACACACCACCCTCTGACTTCACCATAGGGAGACATGTAAAAGCGTACAGGGCATGTAAGTACTCTAGCTCGCTCCCTTTGACAATCATCTAGCCAGTTTATGTCACGTGTGCATGCCTAACAAATTGTTTAAGATTTACTGTGTCCATTTCTAAAGAAAAAGTCTTCCTACTGCTCTGTTTCAATGGAGCCAGTCTGTGGATCAGGATGGGAAAACCAAACTTCTTGCTGACCCAGAGCCTCTCTGCTGTCAACATGGCAGAAGACATGGCACAAAACGTACAATACACATGTAGGAGGGCACAGAACATGGCACATAGCACAACTTGGCTCAGAACATCCAACACAGTATACGGCACAACATAAGACACAGCCTAGAGCACACAACACCGCACACAATGTGGCAAAGAACATAGGGCGGGACAAAAAACACACGGCACCCAGCATGACATAGAGTTCAACATATATCATGACACACAGCATGATACACAGTGTGCCACAGAACAAAAACACACAACACACTCACGACACATAGCACGGCACACGATATGAAAACCCATACTTGGCACTCTCTTCCTTGACCCCTTCCCTGGTTTTGTACTTCTTTCTAGGTCCTACACGTATTCTATTGACAGATTTCTATTTCAGTATTTCATTTTTATGTTATCTTGATACTTTAAGTTTTTAGTTTTTCAACTTTTGACTGGCGCTCTTCAAAATTCAGTTACGTTTTATATATTCAGCTTGTGTTCAGAACTTCTTGCCAACTTCTCTTATTAGAGTCACTGGCTAGATTATTTTTAGATTATTTGACATTTTCTACTTATACAATAAAGTCATCTGTCAATACAGTTTTAATCGTATGTTTTGCCACCTCTACTAAGAACCGATTTAACAAAACAAACAACTTTAACACTGTGGAACCCTCAGATGAAGAAAACATATGTTAAAAATCGGCTTTTGTTCCTTGTTTGTTTTATTTTTATTTCGTGGTTGCATGCCTAAGAATGTGTGCTACTGCTCGCGTGGAGGTCAGAGGACAACCTGCTAGAACTGTTTCTCCTCTTCCAATTCATGGGCCCTGGGTCTTGAACCAAGGTCATCTGATTTGGCAACAGTGACTTTACCCTCTGAGCCATCTTGCTGGCCCCCAAGAACTCTTTTACAAATCGGATGCCGTAAAGAGTCGCAATTGTAGTTACTAATTGTAGCGTGTCTTGTGTCCTGAAGGTGAATGTCCCAAGCAGCCAGGGCAATTCTTTATTTCATCTAGAGTAAAGTGTGCTATGTATGCAGAAACTGCTTAGGGCCTGCTCACATCCTATAGCCTGAGATAATGTCGGCACTAAACCTTTATGTTTAATTTATTGGATAAACATAACTGGATCAATGGTCTGCATCCTCTCTATTTGAAAACTGCTTTATTCATTTGTGTCTAGTTTTGTTTTCAGAAGATGCTAAATCCTCATCTGCAGTTACAGAATGTGTTTTCCTACTCTGCCCCAAATGTCATATTTGTACCAAATTTGTCTTATGAAATTATAATAGTGTAGGTAAGATTAAGGTTTAGATGAATCTTTGAAGATTTACAGAGGCAGGAAAATGCAGATGTTGCTTTGATTTCTTCTCTCTGGACTAAATTGGAGACTTTGGTGATGATTTATGTTTAAAGATTCATTCACCCAGGCAAAGCCTTCTCTCTTCATTTGGAAAACGTTTGCAAGTCTTGTCTGATAGTCAACGACCAAGTGGTAACTTGAATGATAGCAAATTCTTCCATTTTAAAGGGAGGTGGGAAATTGCTCATTTTTATTGGTTCTAGACTTTCACAGATAGCAGTTATAGTATATGGATATTCACTGGATGCTAAAGCATTATTTTCTGTGTGGTACCTGTTTGGAGACCAATGCCAACTATTTGTATTGCATTCTACATGGAATTTTCAAAACTGCATCACATAAATAGGATTTATCATAAGTTACAGAGTTCGACTCTCCAGTGAAATTCTGAAATGTAATAAGAAAATCATTCCTGAATATTCATAATCATTTGCATCCTATTTCTCCAATATTGCTAGGAGCAGAGAGAACCCGAGTGTGGGCTGGCTTGGGATGAGTTAGTATTTTTAGAGAAGAAAAGTGGAAAAATGAATGCTGCTAGGTTATTTCTGTTTCTGAAGCTGTCTGAAAACATTTTTATGTACTTAATGAATATAGCACACATAATACTGACTGCACCTAAGAGATGTGCCTGAAAAAAAAAAAACGAGTTTTGTTGATATATTAGTTAATCCAAATGCTTCTATTAAAAAATGCACTTTAATGACAATTATGTGACTGGTTTTATTCTTCTACAATTGGAAATGTAATTGAGACAAATCGCTACAAACAGACTTGCAGTGAAAATGTCAACTCAGCATTATACACTGTTATTTATTTTTCTGGAAAGCCCAAATCTTTTGTTAAGTGGAATCATCTGTTTTGCAAGAGTGGGGTGATGGGCAGAGATGGGAGGAGAGTCATGATTTCTGAGAAAAATCAACTGCAGACTCAACATGAATCATCAAATTTCATGTTTTAAAATTTCCTGAAGAAATAAGTGATGTTCAATATACTCTAAGAAAAATATCTGTTACATGATATGAATGGCAAGATTGAACGTTGCAAGGTGAACCACGCTGATAATACGAAATTACCCCAAGAGGTTCCAGTTAGCCTCCAGCACGCAGAAGTCTGCTTGCCAACTGCCCTTGCTCTCCCCACTGGTTTAGTTAAGGGTCGTCCTTCTTGAAGCTTCTTTTTTCATCATCAGATCCCGACCTTAAAGTTTTTGGTAACTACTTTCCTTCAGGCTGTCTTTGTTGCTGTCAAGTTAGGATTTCCAGGGAATTCTTCTTCTTTGAAATGCATATTCCAGGCTTGAAATGCTGGCATATGTACACTGTAGAGTAATTGTGGAGGCCAAATGTTTAATTACACATGACAGCTGGAGCTCTAGGAGTCCGAGGCTTGCTTGAAAACAGCTTATGCCCTACGTAGCCTTAAGAGAAGGAACATAATTTTATACACATACGCACACACATACACACACACTTACTTAGTTTGGTATAGTATCCACAAGGTCTTTATTTTTCCTAAACCATTATTAGATGCAGAATGCGTAATCGTTCAACTATTCTCACTGGAATATATTGAAGCAAATGCTGCATTTATGAAGTTTAACAGAAAGGGCTTACCAAAAAATAGTGCAGCAGAAGAAAATCAACGTTTGCTTCAGCAAATGGTATGTGTGTCTATGAATAAAGCAAAGGTATAATTTCCAGGGTCCTGACACCACATCGCTATTAACAAATATTAAAAAGGATCAAGGAGAAAGTCCAAAGGCTCCTATTTCTCTTATCTGTGGCCATGAAAATGCACTCGCCTATTAGTAGTTTATAAACACCGTCCCTGTGTATTTTTTTGCAGCAGAAATATAATTATAGAATTTAGGTTAAGATTCATTTTAGCTAAATTTTATCTTAGTTCATTCACATGGAAGATGTTCCCCCATTGCAATCTTTGAAGAATCAACATACAATCGTGAAACACTGAGATAATTACGTAGTTTTGATAGTGACAATCTTAAAAACTTTCACCTGCTAGGGCAGGTGTATGGATTTTGGAGACTTACTTCATCCTTCTGCCAATCTCCCTTATACTATGGGTGTGGCCCTCTTTCACAGATGAACAAACGCAAGCCCCGAAAGGCTATGAGTTACTGAGCTAAGGGGACCGTAAGAGACATGGATGGCTTCTCAGAGGCCAGAGTTCTCTGTGTGTCCAAGCAAATGCTGCTTTCAGTATTTGCTTCTGCACATTTGTGAATGCAGTCGAATATTATGCATGTACATGCTGTGACAACCAATTTAGCATTGTCTCAAACGGTAGTGTCGAACTGTATCTGAATAGTTTTAACATCCAATACCCAAACAACGAACCTATTACGATTACTTTAATGTTGGGTCCATAGATGCTGAAGAAGGAGAGCAGATGCAGGTGGTTCTCACTAGCCTGGGAGTCAGAGGAGTGGATCATTTGCGTAAGTCAAGCAGAAAGATCCTTTCAACTCAGATATGGCTTAAATTATCTATGGCTAGAAAACAAAAATAAAACACATGTGGGCTAGAGTTTTAACCAATAGTGCCAAGTATATTTGATGTACTTGAATCTGTTTTCACTCCCTTTAGTAGGAATTCTCTCTCTCTCTCTCTCTCTCTCTATATATATATATATATATATATATATATATATATGCACATATATACACATATATGTATAGAAATCTTCTAGCGGTTTTGCAAGAACCGAAATGTCTATAGATTCTCCTTTGTTGCTGCACTTCAAACTCCACTTTGGTGGCCACCACGAGTACTATCACTCTGTGTTCAGTACGCTCTGCTTCTTTAACTGTGACATACCAAGTGCGGCTTTCTTTTTACTTGGTAAACCATCGAATGCCTGATTTTTCATAGAATAGATTTTGATCATACCCTCTTCTCTTCCCTAATTTCTTCTATATCCTTACCACCCTCTATTCAGATAACTTCATGTTTTCTTTCAAAGAGAAAAGAAAAAAGAAGTGAAAATCAGAGCAAACAACAAAACCAATGAAACAAAAATGAGAAAACAAAATGAAAAGCACGTGAAAAATTTGGGGATCATTTTACATTGGTCAATTTCTTTCGCTCGTGAGTCCTGCCCTGGAATGTAGTTGATATGTATACCCAGTGGCACTCCATTGGGAAAAAGAAATTATTTTCTCTCGGACAGCAGATAACAGTTGCATGTGACTTCTTGCTTAGAGGTGGGGTTTTGTGTCCATTTCTCCTTCTCAGTGCTGGAAATTTGGCTGCTTTAACCCATGCATGTTTTGTGGATACTGTGGTAGTCTCCATGAGTTCACAGGTGTATTCACCGCTCCTGGTGTGTTGGGAAGATGCTGTGCCCCTGGAACAGTCCATCATCCATGTCTGTTACATTCTTTCTGTGTCCTCTTTTCCATAGATCTCTGTGCCTTTAGGGAAATGGATTTAGATGGACATGGCATTTAGGACTGAGACTTCCAAAGTCTCAGATTCTCTGCACATTTTCCAGTTGTGGGTCTCTGTGATAATTACTATGCAGTGCAGGAAGCAGCGTCTCTGATGAAGGCTGAGTGATGCTTTGATTTGTGGGCATAACAATATGTTATTAGGAATCTATTTATTACTATGTTCATTTAGCAGAATAAAGTGATAGGTTTTCCCTTAGGGCCTGTGCCATATCTATTCTCAGGTTTTTGGAAACTTAGCAATATTAAGTTTTGAGAAAACAAGGAAACAACATTCTTGTTCATTTTGGGGGAGTGCATATTCAATTCAACCTATACCAGAAGGACGTGGGTTTGGCCAGTGGGAACCCATGGGCAATAGCTCTGGGTAGCACAGGAAAGAAACTTTCTGTAGTCACTTTGTAATTGAATAAAAGGAAATGATGCCCTGGCACTGTCTGCAACATACTTGGCACTCACTGTTTGGCACCAACAGAGAGCTCACCTACAAAATGGAGCATCTATTTAATTTTTAAACAGTAGGACAACTATGACTTTTATTTTCTTGCCAATTCTAAAATATAAAAATGTAAAATCACTTCGAATAGTTTTATATAATTTTTAAATGCATCCAATTTATGTAATTGTATTGGGACCACCTGGTGCTTTAATGTTTATGATTAATTTATCTTTTTTTCAAGTGGAAATTTTTTTTCTTAAGATATTTAAGAATCTATCAAAGATAGGTCTTTGCTTTATTTTAATATTAGATTTCAGAAATAATTAACAGAAAATTAATACTGGCTTAAAATGGCATAAGTTATCATACCTTTCAGGGGATGTCACAATTGGTTGTTTTGTCCATTAAGATTCATTTCTTGTAGCTCCCTCTGTGTTGCCCCAGTGTACCTTAGCAAGACGTGTCAAATAGTATCGAAAATAAGAGAATTAAAAAGCGTTTCTTGGAATAACCCTTGCTAAATGAAATTTAAGTTTAGGAGTACTTCATTAGCAGGATCCTGTCGTCATCAAGATGGGAGAAACTGTCTTTCTGCTTGTCCAGAATTGAGGTCAAACCATCACCACCAAATCTAATTTGGTTTAGTTCATGATACTACAACAGCCCAGCAGAGTATCGCCGACTAGTCCAGGGCTGGGAAAGCAACCAAGTGAGGAAGAAAGGAAGCCGCAAAGAACCATTCTCAGGACCTGAGCTATACTTTTCAAATAAAAGTGACCTACAGTGGCAAGTTGAGTGTTTGGTAGTTCATTTTTGAAAGACATTTGGGTATGCCTCACTGATCCTAGTCATTTAAATCAATATCTTCTTCCTTCCTATTTTTTTGTTATGAGCATTTTCCATAGATCTAAATAAACAAACAGGTATCAGACAGAACAGTATAGATCTCCCCTACAAAGCTCTCTATTGGATTGTGTCTGTATATCTACAGCTCAGTGTTTTCTCATATCATAAATGTCTCATGATACATAACTGTACTTATTGGTAAAACTCGAACACTGAATGGGACTCCTGTACTTTTCGTTAGTGTTTCAAGTGCTTCAGCATGTAAGCATAAAACCGATTTCAATTTGCATTGGAGCTTGTAAAAACAAAGTGGATCTTAATGCACTTTTAAGCAAAAGCTTAAAATTCAGGCACTAAAGTTTAATATGCACTATTACTATTTGAGAACAATTTAATGTGTCTACATCAAATTTACATAGTAAAAAAACACAGTCACATAATAGACAATTTACTTGAAGATGATTAAAATTCTCTCCTTAAAACAGAACAAAGATCATGCAATGTTAGTGTTGGTTTTCAATCAAGTGGAAAGAATTTGCCAGAAAAATTGTATTTACTGACCTCTTTTCCTGTTTTCTGTGCTTCCTTGAAAATAATTTGAGGGCATAGTGTTACCTATGGGGAGATGAGCTTCACATAGTCACAGTCTCTAGTAATGTGACTGAACTGGCATTATGCAAAGGGTTTGGAACTCAGAAAAAGTGAGGTGTAACTTTTGGCATTTTGAAGCTTTCCTGATTCACAATAACTAATGCTTGCCTAAAATAACCAAGGAAATATTTAACTAGCATTGCACATGAGAGTTAGGATGGTGAAAGTGAGGGAGGGGTAAAGGCATTCATGTCTCTCTCAATCTAAGATTCAATCATTGCATGATAGAAACCATCATTCCTTGAGTCATTAGAAACTACAGCGTTTCTATGTACTCAAACAAAACAGTGATTTTAAGAAACTTCTGAGAGATATTAAAACATGACAAAGGACATGCTTTAGAAATTAGGATTAGTGACTGGAGAGATGGTTCAGTTTTTAAGAGGACCCAAATTCAATTCCCAGATCCCATAGGGTGACGCATAAACATCTCTGACTCAAGTTCCAGGCATTCCTACTCCCTCTTCTGGCCCTTGAACACTCCATGGCCATGGTACAGACATACATGCAGGCAAATTTCTCTCTCTCTCTCTCTCTCTCTCTCTCTCTCTCTCTCTCACACACACACACACACACACACACACACACTAAAAAGAAAAATAAGTTTAAAAGGAAGGGAATCAGAATCCAGAATTAAAACCAGAAAATAATATACATTTCATCAATGTAATACTGTAAATATTCAAGTGTCGTGTGCTGTTTTCTTAACAAGAGCCATAGTAATTATTCCAACTCAATCTAACATGGTTGAAGTTCAGTCTCAACCATGTCCACACAGTTCTTCCAGGCTCACTTCATCACTGTAATTATTTCCAACTTAATTCCATTTATCATTTTCTCCTCTGAGTTTAAGATTCCCCTTGGATTTAATTCTTTGAACCACGGCATGGTAGTGCCTGTCTTTAATCCCAGCTTCCATTCAGACCAAGAATGGAGGACTGCAAACTCAAGGCCAACCAGAGTCATGAATAGAATCTTAGGCTCCCTGAGAAGCCAGCCAATCAAGGCCGTGTCTCAAAATAAAATTTAAAACAGAAAAATGAAAAGTTAGGTATAAGGCTCAGTGGTAGAAGGTTTACCTACCAAGGTCTTAAGTTATATCATAAAAACACGGTTGTTTTTTCAGAAAAGCAGATATAATTGGGTATGTATGCACACAAGCTTCAAGGCATCAAGATATTTTTTAAGTAAGATTTTATTATAAAAATACTAGGAAATATTTTTTTTCCTTCAAGACATTTGAAAAGTGACAGTGTCTATATGTACTTACTCATTCTGTAAGTTGAGAAGTCCTTACTTACATTGATCCATTTCCTCAGTGGATCAATGTAAGTACCTGGTTTGTGTCCAGCCCATGTCCTTCACTACTGTCCCGGTATGGGAGAATAACTACTGTGTCCTTACAGAGAATAGTGTCAACAATAACAACCAAAAAAGCATCATGAGCAAAGAGTCATTGACAATGGAACCAGAACAAGTGTTCCAAGTATCATGGCTGTAGACGATCCAGAGAATGTGAAAACTGAAAAATTCAGAAAATCAAGTGTAGTTTTGACATCAAATCTCTCTTAGAATTGTTTCTCTCAAGTAGGAATGGCTCTCTTACAGTTAATATTTTTTTTTCTTTCTTGAAAAGTAAGGTATCTGTCATTTAGATCATCATTCATTTTCTTTAGACTGGGTGTACACGGTTTTCATAAGTGCCTTGAAACCATAGGATCTAGAGGGAGGCATTTTACCTTGAGACGATAGTGCTGACTCCGCGTAGGGGATTCTGTTTGTGAGCAAGACGGCTTTGGCTTCTGGTTTATTAGACTGAGAGATCCCTTTCCTGACCTATGCCCAAGTGCAATAGACCCGCATTTAAGTAAAAACACAGGAAATGACAGGGAGACAAGGCTGGGCCACCTGTCTGGGCCACTGTTGACCCATCATGCTTAACTAATTTCTCCCTGACCTCTGACCCAGATTTCCACAGCTCCCGAGGGATTTGTATCTTTTTTTTTTTTTTCCCAGCAGCCCCACACCTGCAACGGATTAATGCAACAAAACTCAACTTTGTTATCTGATGAACTGAACTCGGCAAGTTAGCAAGACAATTGTTTTATTACTGTATTGACAAATTGTCCTATTAACAACCAGCTACTACAAAAATCAATTAAAATCTTGGCAGAGAAATTCAAATATAGTTGGATACATAAAAACGGGAATTAAATAGTGAGCTAATAGTCTTTTTGTTCTCATAACATAGTTCATCAATTAGTAGTAGCAGCCACATCAAAACCAGGAATTGGTGTTGAAAATAAGGATGCTAAATTGTAACAGGACATATGGACCTGCCTGGTGTTTAATTTCGTTTTATTCCACGCTGATGTGTTCCTCAGTACCTGTATGCACATCAATACCGCATGTGCTTTTCTCCAGCGTTAGAGCTAAAAAGCTTATTGTTAGTGACATTTAGTAAACAATCATGTAAAATATTTGCTAGGTAGAGTGAAGACAAACCTTTCTTAGAAACTTTGGCCATAGACACACTATAACTCACTTGTTTAATTACAGCATTGTTCATAGACTTAGAATATGGATATAGAATTCCTTAGTAAAGGAATTTAAGGCCCACAAGAATCTTGCATAACATCTTTTTTTTTCTTTTCTTTATTTATTCATTAAAGATTTCTGCCTCTTCTGGATGGAGGTGGGTGGTCGTTGCATAACATCTTAAGAAAAAAAATCTTTTTTTTTTCAAGAAGGAACCTTAGTTTTCTCCGAGTGCGTTATAGAGAAAACTTGATGAACTCTTTGTATATACTTCTAGCCCTAAGAAACTTCAACCCCCTCCTTATTTAATAAAATCAGGTGTCCCATATGAAAAGAAGTATTAATAATTACTGAACCGAACCTCCAAGTTTACTTTAGAAAATAATAATCAGGAAAAGAATTTTTGAATAAGAGTCAAAGGAATCTTCAAGGCAAAAACTACACATCTTCCAAAATATATTGCGTTTAATGGCTTTAAAGTCATCTGAATCCCGTAAGTGATGCGTTGAAGGGCGAGGCAAATTGCTTTCCCTCAGTCACTGATGAATTACTTTGGAAATGCATAACTTCCAAATTTGAAAGAGTAATTTTACCCATGAGTGTGAGTCGATGTTTAATAAAGTCGGGGGCATCTCTCCACATTGAGTGAGGGCTGATGGCTGCAGAAAGCACACATTTGTCTGAGTGACGCGGGATCTCTGTCGTTCACTTAGGCGACAGAGTTGTCCTGTGGTGCTATTGGTGGGTTTTGGAGAGGGAATATTGGCAATCCGCTAAAAGAATAATTTAGGAGCAGAGAGACACTGATTCAAGCGCAGAAAGGAACAAGAGCACGCAGAAAAATGGATCACAAGACCGCTGTCAATCTCCCACACCCGTGTAGCGGCGTAAGCGCTGCAGCTGAAGGCTGCCCTACAATGCATCCAGCCAGTGTCTCCTAATTGCATTCCAGGTGCTTTCCCATATGGCCCTTCCCTAGCTGTTTCAGTAGCTCGCTCCACTTTCCTCAAGGAGGAGTACTCCATTAAGAAGTATCCAGACATTAAACACTGGGTTCTAAACAACTGCACAGCATTGTCAACCACAGAGGAGATTCATTTTATCTTCTTCATTTGGTTTCAGCTTTTACCCCTCAGGAATTCCCTACATGGTATCTCATCATGCCAGGGCTCTCTCTGGCTTATTATATCGCTCTGCATTTGCATCCTTCCCACCTCAACTCTCATCAAATGCTATTGGACTTCTAAGACGTAGGCACTTTCCATCTCCACAGGAAGCAATACTTTTCTCTCTGATGAGAAGGTGTCCATCACTTCTCCAGCTCCCCGGTAGTTTAAGTTCCCACACTTATGCATTACACAAAACCCGATCATCCAAGGGTATGGATGAACAAAAATGTAAACATAACATGTAGCTTGATGCATGATGCCACAGTCCTCATCAGACTCCCCAACCCAAATGATATGAATCTCTTGACTGAAGGGTAAGCCACATACACCTGAGGAATGAGACCACAATGCCATTATAGACATATAGTGTAAATTTACTTCTCAGAACTAATGGCTCAGGAGTTCTGCACCAGATGTGCCAAGGATATAGGAGTCAGTGTAATTGATGGCAAGTTTAACAGCGTGAGTTCAACCACTGGTATCCTCATAGTATGTTGTTCTTAACAATCGATTTTCATTCTTTTTAAGGCTGACTTGTACTCAATATATACATATATATGTATACATACGTGCGCATACGTAGTGCATTTTTATGTATGTACTTGAATACATGTCTATGAACCCAAGTGTGCCAAAATGTTTTTTCCTGTTTCAGCTATCATAAATTACACAATATTGAATATACTAGTGACAAACATCTCCTTGAGAATTTTTGTTTTACTTCATTGGGATTTTTATCAAGAAATGAGATGCTGAATTATATGTTAGTCTTGCTTTTACATTTTTGTTGTTTTCATACTATGTTCTACAAAGGGACTACTAGTTAATATCCGCACCAAGAGGGTTTGGGCTCTTTTTGTCCTCAGGCTTACATATATTGTGATCCTTTTACTTATTGGTAACTTCATTTAGGCTTTGATTAGCAATCCCTTATAACTCAAGATGCTGAACACTTCTAAATGTGCTTATTAAATACCTGCACATAACCATTGTTGCCTTGTCTATTTGGGTCTCTTTTTTACTTTCTAAATAAAACTATTTGATAATTTTTGTGATTGAGTTATAAATTATGGAGGTAAATCTTTTATCAAATATTGTGTGTAAGTAGTTTCCATAGATATGTAGGTTTCTTTTTTTCTTTGTTTAAGGCAGGAGATAATTTCTTTTTTATCATGCAAATTACTATATTTTGGGGGGGGGAGCTATTGAAGTAGAGTGAAGAATCAAAAGAGAAGTAAGTTCCATGATTTCAACTACTTATATAAGCATAGTATACAGATATTTTATGTAAGATAATAGAAACAATAATTCAGCAGTGCAAATTAATACTCTTACTATCCATGAGTAAATAAAATGTGTCTAGACCTGATTCCATGGTACACTTCACTTTGCATGTGTCAACCAACATGTCAAATGAAGATTTTCCCAGCTACAAGAGAAGCTCTTTTTTTAAATCATTTTCCTTTTTGTTCTTTTTTTTTTATTCAGCTATACATTTCTCCCCTCCCCTCTCTTCTTCCTCTTTCCCTTCTACCCTCTTCTGTGACCCACAGGCTCCCAATTTACTCAGAAGATCTTGTCTTTTTCACTTTCCTATGTAGATTCATGTACATCTCTCCTAGGGTCCTCTTTGTTGTCTAGGTTCTTTGGCGTTATAGACTGTAGGCTTGCTTTTCTTTGTTTTATTTATAAAAGTCACTTATATATGAGTACATAACAAAATAGACTTCAAACTAAAGTCAATCAAAAGAGACAGAAAAGAAAATTTCATATTTGTTACAGTAAAAATCCATCAAGAGGAAATCTCAATACTCAACATCTATGCCCCAAATACAAGGGCACACTCATATGTAAAAGAAACATTACTAAATCTTAAATCACATATTAAGGCCCAGAGATTAATAGTGGGCGACTTTTAACATCCCATTCTCACCACTAGACATGGCTGCCAGACGGAAACCTAACAGAAAAATAATGGAACTATTAGATGTTTTGACTTAAATAGACTTAACAGACATATATAGAACATTCTAACCAAACATAAAAGAGCACACCTTCTTCTCAGCACTTCCTGGAATCTTCTCAAAAATTGACCACATACTCGGCAACAAATCAAACCTCAACACATACAAAAAAAAACCGGAATAACCCCATGTATCTTATCGGATCACCATGGCTTAAAGTTAGAATTCAATAGCAACGGTAAGAAACACAGAAAACCCACAAACACGTGGAAATAGAACAATGCTCACCTGAGTCACCAATGAATCAAGGAGGAAATAAAGAAATTATAGACTTCCTAAAATTCAAAGAAAATTATCACAAACTTATGAGAAACAATGAAAGCAGTGTTAAGAGGAAAGTTCCTAGAGCTAAATGCCTACATAAAGAAGAAATATCCTACACTGGCAAGTTAACAGAACATCTGAAAGTTCTGTAACAAATAGAAGCAAACTCACCCAGGAGGACTAGGTGACAAAGAATAATCAATTGAGAGCTGAAATCAATGAAATAGAAACGAAGAAGCAATACAAAGAATCAATGATATAATGTTTTTTAAAAAAGATTTTTCTTATTATGTAATTGTTTTATTGTTGTTTTTTGTTAATTTTTATATTTTTCTTCTATCCCAGTTTCTAGCCTATTCTCTCTATCTCCTTACCCACCCCCAAAATATGTTCTCCCTTTCTCTATGTCCCTCATTCTCTCTAAACAAACAGAAAGAAAAACCTAAAAAAAAGTTCATCATTAATACCTATTTTGACTGTTTTTGCTATATTTAATACACAGCAGACCCCTGCATAAGGAGAGATCATGCCTGTAATTAATACTGAAGATAGTTTACTTTGGGGCAATGAAATAACACTCTCAGGTGTCCTTTCCTGCTGCTGGATTTTATTTATCCCACTAAACTCAGACCATCCGAGACTATTTCCCCCTGGAAGGTGAGGGTTCACGTCTTTCCTGTGTTCCCTACAAGCTAAGCAAAGTTCTTGCATTATAATCCAATCTATTGAAGTATTTGATCACCTCATCTGTCAACATAATATCACACTGAGCCATTTGTTTATGGACTCATAGTATTAGGACCCACTAAGAATTAAGAACAAATATCCTAAATGTTGCAATATGAAACATAAGCAATGAAGATAATATGAAATAAATCTCCGGGAACTCTGCTCGAACATTGAGAGTTTGTAGTCTGCAACATAAAAATGAGTTACTGCATTGCATTCTTTACTTCTGAAATAGGCAGAGTGTTTAGAGGCGCTCTGAACAATGGAGGCAATTCATTTTCCATTATGTATGCTGCTAAGGTAATCCTACAAGGCTCTGCTTCCAACTAAAGCTCAAAGGAAGAGGATCTTTTAGCGGTTTTGCTAGTTTATATATAAGTTCATTCTTTCCTTGGTTTTAAGATTCATTCATTCATTCATTCATTTTGTACATACAGGTGTTTTGTCTGTATGAATGTCTGCAAACCAGCAAAAGGTATCAGATCATGGGGGCCTACAGTTATAGATGGTTGTGAACCACCATGAAGGTGCTGGATATTGAACTCAGAACCCCTAGAAAAGTAGTCAATGTTCCTAACTTCTTAACTCAGCCATCTCTCCAGCCCTAGCTCACTCTTTCAAGTCACTTTTTTCTATTACCCAATAGACAGTGGGATCCTGATGGTGACGTTAAAAACCAAAATAGAAACAAAACAATGAAAACGGAGCAATGAAATTATATAAAATAATCATTTCTTTCTGGTCGATGACTGCTTGTCTTTGAAAAGGTCTTCTGGTTGAGAACTCACGTGCTATAGATTTTCTTTATGAATTAATGCTCATTCATTCATTGATTCCTACTGGTGGACACCTGAACCACTTTACACTTGTGTCTGTATTCAAACAAGACCGACACAAAGCACGCCATACACAGTTGCTGTGATCCCAAGCAAATTCACCCGAAATGATATTTAGCACTGTTAAAATCCATATTCTCGCTCACCAATACAAATGACCATATAAAAGTCCCCCCCCCAATCTACCTTGTTTAATAAAGAAAAATATGTCTGGAGATTGTGTGTCTTTGTGTGTATAACATTAAATTGGGTTATCGCAATATTTAAGCAATTATTAAAGAGAATCCAGAAGAAAATGGAGAATATTCTCCACAGTTAGTAGGCATGGTTCCTGCAGGATAGCTGTAGGATTCTGCTTCCTGATGTAGTTTTCCTACAGGCTCACATTTACTATCTGTAAAGAAGTTTAAGCTTTGTCAATGTAGCAAATGGGCATTCCAAATGAGTTGAAACTCTGAGCATCCTGCTGCACCAGGGTGTTCATTGAAATGTCCCTTCTGCAGGCCACCAAATGCTGTCATATGAGTGTGAATATGGTGGTGGAACTCATGAGCTCATTATGACAGTGGCTTCTGGCATAGGGTCTGTATAAGACCAGACATATAGCCATCAAGTCACGGATGGCAAGGGTCTCAGGGAGGCCCCGTCCCAGCCACAGGAGCCAATCACAGTGAAGGGCTGGGGGACACAAAGTCATTGCCATTGTCTTCAGTGATACAGCCACTGGGGTGTGACACTACAGTGTCGGTGGATAGATTCACACTCACGTGAAAACCCAGTAGGTCACACAACTAAAGCAAAAACCAAAGGAGGAAAAGGTGTGGTGGGGACAGGAGTTGGTGTGAGAGGAAGGAGGATAAGAGAGGGTTGAGGGATGAGGGTGACCACAATAGATTATATACATGTATGAAATTGTCAAAGAATAAGGTACAACTTCCCCTGTTAAATATATCAATTGTGAGTGTGGCCATGATGATGTATTTCATTGGAATCAAATATGCAGAAGCAAATGACCATGGCGATACCTCTTCATTCTTAGACAGAGGCAGCAACAGAAGCTGATCTCTTGCTACGGCGATTCTGGACCCTACTTTGTAAGTTTATGTGTTACTGTTAAGAAAAAGCATTGACTTTCAGTATAGTGTATGGTAGTGATTTTCTTTGTCAGATTTATGAGACGAGGGTGTCCTTTATCTCATAAAGTCTAGCTTGGATGTGAAGGTCTTTGTTAGATGCAATTTACATTTGTTATCAGAAATGTTCACTAAAGCAAACCAGAGTCTCATGCTGCTCTTGGGAGACCATGCGAATAAAGACCTAGGCTTCCTGGAGGAGATGAAGGAATTGTGCCACCATTTCCAGTCTGCTGGCCTGGTCTGTAAACTTCAGAGCAAGTGTTCCCTCAAAACTCTCAGTCCGTAGCCTGTCCTGCAGCTACACAGGTTTTAGACCCAAGGGCCCCTTGGGTTGTACAGTTTGTGCAGCCGTTGGGCATATGACGCATATTGTGCAGGTTTGGGAATTGAGATCTTACTTGCTGGCTGGAGAGCTTTCTGGGAAGTGCCTAGATTAGGAGAGTTCTGCCGTAATTAGTAAATTCAAGGCTAGGATTAGTTGCATAAATGTTATTGGAGATTGTGAAAAATAAGAGGTAGCATATAGTCAGAGGAAGGGGATTCCTGGATGTGTGTGCTTGGGGGCCGACATTTTGCTCTGACCCCTCCCTCCGATCTACCTCCTACACTAGAAGCGTTTCCTCTACACCTTTCTGACCTGACAGACTGAAACCTCTGAAGGGCTGAACAAAAACAATCTTTCCTCTCTTAAGTTACTCTGGTAAATAGTTTGTCACAGTGAGACAAACTTGAATCCATGGGAGCGGCTCAGTTTCCTCAATCTCCTACAGACACAGTTAATGGCATCTTTTCTAGAAAACACTGATGAGTATAGTCTCCTCTGTCAAAAACTCCCAGAGGAGCAGAATCCTCAGGCATAGGTCTCTGAATCGATATAGGGATTTCTGATTGGCTTCTCTGATATGATAAAGCATAAGACACCGAGTTCTCCAGAAACAAGGGGGATTAGCGGAGCAGGACCCTACACGGCAAAGAGAAATGAGGAATTACATCAGATATTCCTAATCAGATACGTACAAAGGGCATGTTTGGAGTGCACATGAATTTGATACCCGATAAAGTTTTTCAGACTAATCAGCTTAATGCTGAGCTGATTAATCCTGATACAGCCAGACTCATTGGTGGAAGAAAAGGATAAGAGTAATACTTCAAATTTCTATCTCCGGGGTTGTGTAAATCTCATGGCATTCCCTTATGCCTGAATAATGCCCTTCCTTACTTCTGGAAGCTGCAGGGACTGGATTTTCAAATCTATAACCAGATGTCTGCTCTGCAAATAGCTGAGTCATCAGTAATTTGGACACCCAGCCTTGCAGGATCTGATGATACAGAAATGAATGGCACTGGTTGTAAAGGTAAGATTATAAACATTGGTATTAGGACAAATGAGGAAAGCCTAATGAATCTGTGGACTCTGAGCAGCTCGATTCTGGAATATTTCCGCCGATAAATCCTTTTCACTCAATCCTGTTCTTGTCCCAAAAAACTCAAAGCTTTTTCTGATATGATTGTCCTACGGTCAACTCCATTCTCCTGAGGACCTATCCCACAAGGATTCTCTGTTTTTCAACTCTAGATGAGAAATTTCCTGAGCAACACTTTCCTCTCTGGAGTTTTTTTTTTTTTTTCCTTTCTGCCAACTCTAGTCAACTTGATATAGCTTCTCCATATCAGACATGTGCCTTTTCAATTTGTGGGGAGTTCCTAGGTTTGTACTCTACTTCATCCCGAGGATGGGTGACTCACCTCACCTGCTATGATATTATCCTATTCCCAGAAACAATTCTTGCTATTGTCAAATGCTGAAAGCTCAATGCATGGACTGAGCCTATGTCTTAGCTGTTTTAGATGGGAAATTTAATAGGTTACCATTACTTCATCCTAAGGGGAAGAATAGCTTTCCTCTTTTTCCCTTTCTTTTCCTTAATATTTTTCTTCATAGGAAAGACATAAGGTTAGAGTAGTGCATAAACTATTCATTCTGTAAATATTAGACCACAGCTTTCAGAAACCATTTTTCCCTTACCCCGGGTGGTAGAGAATTAACCCTATGTAACATTTTTGCTATCGTACTGTCAAGTCATTGTGGCTTTGTGCTTCTGTGGCATAGGTTTTTCCAAGTCTCTTCTCCCTGTGTTGCATATGGGCACAATACATACCCTTGTGTGGGCGTGCATAGGAATATGGCATCTTTGTGTGGAGGTTTTCAAAAGGAAAGGGGATTTATGTCACACACGGGTATCTCTTTATTGAATTTTCTTTGCCGAGTTATTAGTAATTTTCTCACTAAATGTGAAATGCAAAGCAAGATTGTATGTGAATACCTTTCAAACAAAACAGCATGCTCACCGTATCAAACCTCATTATTGGCTTTGATTATATACATTAGCAAATTTCATGGGAAAAGTACCCAAGGCTTCGCTATAAGTGGCTCTTATTGTTTCTGAGTATATTCTCAAATGTAATATTATTGCAATATTTGTGAGACATTAAAATTGAATGCTCTCCTGAGAAATCTAAAATAAATTCATTTTCAAAGTGTAAAACAACAGTAGCTTAAATAGGATCACCGCCCGTGTGCCTGTAGACTCTGAAAGAATCAAGTACAAAGGTAAATCTTTTGGTTTTGATAAATGATTAATTAAACTACTTGTATGTGTGTATGCATATGAACATATACATATGTGTAAGTAAATATGTATATGCCTACATAAAGTATTTATAGAAATATATAATTCATTACAAATAATTACAAATGCTTACAAGAAATGCTTTATAAAATTAACAATACTACATAAATATATTATATAAATAAGTATAAATGCAATTACTATGAATTGTAATATGTTCAGTGTTGCATTGTGCTACACACAAGAATTGTTCTTTATTTTATTCTCATTATAATTACACATTTTCTTAAAAAAAAACGGCACTTTTTATTTTGTAGACAGTTTTGTTAGGCAGCCCAGGCTGGTCTAGAATTTGTAATCTCATCTCCCCATTTGGGAAAGCTGGATTATAGATCTGTGCCCTTGGCCCAGCGTGATAAATATTCCTCATGTAAGGGGACATTAACCAATAAACATCTGTGTAGAGCATGTGTAGTATTTTATTTTTAAACCACTTTTTAAGGTGCTGGGGAGATGGTTCTGTGACTCGAATTTGCTGCTCAAATTTGCTGGAGTTTGGGTGCCCAGCATTATGGGGAAAGCCTGGAAGTCATGTGACTTGCATGCCATCCCAGTGCTTGGTGGTTGTAGACAGTGGATTCCCAGAGCAAGCTGGCCAACTACACTGCTAAGTTGGTGACTTCTCCATTGTTCAGCAAGAGGCCTTGCCTTGGTGAACAAAATGGAGGGTGAAAGAGGAAGACTGCCCTAATCAACCTCTGGAATCCACATGTGCATGCACACACATACACCCATATAGATGTAACACACACACATACACACACACACACACACACACACCATACATGGAAAAGATGCTCTTTTCTTCTTACATATTATTGAAACTACTCAATGGTATCAAATAAAAACATCTCCACAAGGAACCACTCATGGATAAGAATTTGCTTGTCTTACATTATCCAAATAACTCTAATGGAAAATTTAATCTTATTTAACAAGCCTCCTCCCTTAGCTATATCACACTATGTCTTTACGCCTCTGATTTTTCCCCAGTTAAAATAATGTGTATTTACTGTACGGTTTCAATCAACAAGTCTTTCTTCATAACAACGATGAATCTGTTTGGTTTTTCTCCTAAGTCAGTGGTATCCTTATGTGTTGAGTTTTTTCTGTCAAGTTCATTCACTTTCTATACAAAACGGTCCAGGTCTGTGTTCACACTGAGTGGTAGATACAGAAAACATGCGAAAATCCTGCATCTTCTGCCCAGGGAGTGTGCCTGGGCAAATCTAAACCTGAAGTTATTGCGAGGAAAGAGCGTGGAATGACAGCCGGGGCATAGTAAGGGAGACTCTAATTCTAGCTTTTGTTGTCTGGAGGACACAGTGCCTAATTCCAAACACAGAGCAAGCCTCCCAAACTGTGACAGCTCCCTGCTTCCCGAACTCATCTCTACTCCTTCCTCTCGTGTTCTTTATCTGTAATCCCATGTAGATGCTTCACCACTAGCCACGGGATCGCATCAGGACTCTCCAGTCTAAGGAGACATAATGCATGTAATGTGCGAGGCCTATGCACGTTCCAGGTTAGTGTCTTGGGGCATTTTTTCCCCTCATGAATGCATGCTTCCTGGGTATCTTGCAGCTCCCTGCCACTGCCCAATGTTTTAAGATGACAGTACTGTGTTTTCCAGTGTTAGCCCAATAAAGATTAAAATTCCAATGTTTGGAGTACAGGTTCTATACTGAAGGCACAGGATTTTGCTTCATCATAAAATGGAAAAAAAAAAAAAGCATTAAGTCAAACTATCTTAATGCGGCTCTCGTGTGTGCGTTACGCTTCTGGAACATGTCTGCCTCTCGGCTGAGAAAGTTCTCCCAGTCCTGTGCCCTCCTAATATCACTCCACTTGGCTTGCTTGCCCTGGGTGAGTGCAGTTTCCTAATAGAGCATTTTACACAGGATTAATTCATTCCGGCTTCGGCTGGCTAGGTTCCCAGTTTTCAGTGTGGAAAAAAGGCCGCACTTAGCATGTGAGAGAAGGGGTCCAGCAGCTGGAATATTCGTCTCTGTTGACCTCTCTCTAAGTCCTCGGAGACTTATCATCTCTAGGCCTGGCAGCTCTGTCAGCCTCCCTCCAAAAGGGAGCAGGCATCAATGATGGAAATATGTGTTTCTCTCTGTAACAAGTGAGAAGCTCTAATGTGGACTCAAGGGACCCTCGTTACTAATATTGGAGTATTTTTTTTTAACAATCATTGAGCTAACTGTTTCTACGTCTAATTGAGATGAAAATTCCCCCATTGAAAGCCACAGTGGGGTTTTCCCTCCTCTGTCCCATCGTGCGGCATAGGGACTAAATCATCTCAGGGTCACCAAGCCATATGTGTTGGTGCCTTAGCTGCCGGCGCCTGTGGCAGGTGCGGCAAAGAGCAGATTCCATGCATGATCTTGCAGAGCCATTTTCAGCGACGGCTAAGAAATGTGAAAAACGTCCTCACTGTGTTCTTTATTTCTACACTAGAACACCGAAGCTCTTTAACCAAAACCACTTCAGGCAGGAGTCTTTCCTTGTTTTCCATTCGTTTTGAATTCTCACTTGAAATTAGCGCCTTAGCTTCCTGTTGATATGGACAATATCTGGGATAAGCAAGGTAACAAAGAAAGGTTAAATTAGCATCCTCATTTTAGGGGGTTCTGGTCCATGCTACCGGTTCTGTTACTTGGACCTCTGTAGAATAAACTGACCATCTTATACTGAGCATAAAGTAACAGGAGAAAGAGGCTAGCATCCAACATCCCTAACAAGGGTACACCCCAGTGATGTAACTTCCTCCTATTTCACTATTTGTCTTAAACAGTTCTACTGTCTTCCAACAGTACCATGAGCTGAGATTAATAATAACAGCTCTAATCCATAGGCTCTTAGAGGACCCACAAGAGAAAAACTCAACCATTGTGATGGATCCTGTTCACCCGCTGCAGTATGTTTCCAACTCCCTGGGCTGTGCGGCTAGAGTTAAGTCCTCATTTCTCACCCCCACTATTCAGTCCATGCCATATGATGATTCCTCTCCCAACAGCAAAACCTATGTTTTTCCCTTATCACTTCTTAAAACGTGTGCTCTTAAACTAACAGCCTCACCCAGCCTTCTTTTTTTTCGTGGTCAGACTGCCTTCATAGCAAGCTCATCACATGTCATTCTGGTGTCTTCTAACAGCTCAATGTCATATAACAGCCAGGCGTTCCCATGGCTTCAGGACAGAGTCCATGATGAGCCTGAGAGGTCCTGCCCATCTAAAGCCCCATGACTCATGAAGCTTGTTTCTGCGTGCTGTGGTGTAGGACTAAAAGTAAATACAGCCCCTTGATTGGAACGATCTGGATCAGATAGCTAAGGTGAAAGCATAGCTCCTAAAACAGGTATGATCCGGGTGATAAGGGGACAGAAAGCATTGGATCGTGAAGCCTTAGGTTACCATCATCATGTCTGACTGTTCATCTTGTCTTCTTGTGGTAGCTGTATGCACTGGGATCCTATCCAGGAACATGGGATTTTCTTTTCTTGACTTATGTATGGAAGAACCAATGTGCTGCTATGAGTATGAACTTTCCTCTGGAGAGCATGGCAAGAAGAATATATATATACATACACATATACACACATAGGTATAATAAATATATAATAAATACACTTTCAGAAAACTGAATGCAAATATTCATCCACAACTGACCATACATTAAGATACTATCCATATTTTAGAGGATATTTCTTCACATTTATTGCCTACTTACATTGCAAAATATGTTTCCATGTTGCTCTCTTGCAACACATCATTTGATATCATTGCTGCCTCATTTGTAATAAAACTAGTATAATAAATAGATATCAAATTCAGGGCTCTGGTGTTTGAAAGAAAATGCCCCCCTAAGGGCGTGGCACAAGTAGGAAGTATGACTTTGTTGAAGTAGATATGGACTTGTTCGAGGAAGAGCATCACTGTAGAGGCAGGCTTTGAGGACTCATATGTGCTCAAGTCATGCCCAGTAGTTCAGTTCACATCCGGTTGCCTGCAAAAAGAGCCCTCTCTGTCCCTTCTCCAGCACCATGCTACCTGCAGGCAACCATGTCCTGCCGTGATGATAATGAACTAAACCTCTGAATTGTAAGCCACCCAAGTCAATGTTTTCCTCTGTAAGAGTTGTTGTAGTGATTGTGTCTTTTCCCAGAAAATACTACAACAAACACCACATTTCTGCTCTATGTAAGACCATTTCTTATGTTGGATCAAAAAGCAAAATAAAGAACATAATTATTTGTTATAAATTTTCAACAGTAGTTTTAGAACAAAATAAAATCACCCAACCCCTCTACCAATCACTTTTTTCCAAGAAAGATGTTACAATCTAGACAAATGTGGAATACAATTTATTTTATTAGCTACAAAAATGTAAACATCTTGTTTTTAGGGAATTTCTGTCACTTTTAATTGCATTAGAAATCCGAATGTTATGTTCAAGTATAAAAATTATAAAGAGTTAGTGGCAGACTAATTGCACATGCAGCAAGTTCATTTAAAATGACGAGTTGACAGGATAGCCAGAGCCATGCTCATGGACTCTCATATGAAACACTATTTGAAATGATTAAGTTTGTTTCTCAAATACTTCCCAGATAACTCTGTGTCTAACTATATTTCATTCCCAACAGCAGTTACTTAAGGGCCACATAGTATGTTGATTAGGATGTCATTAATAGTATAGAACATATTCACAGTATGTTCACTTTCAACTTGTACTCAAGAACTTAAGTTGCCTTTTGAGACATCATGCTACGTTGTACTTATGTTTAGAATCCTTGGTGGTATTTGAACATGAGACTCCTTGGATATCCATGTCCGTGATGGTATTGAACTTGAGACTCCTTAGATATCACTCTGCATTACTTCCTGTTCGAATATGTGTCACTCATGAAGACTTGCCATACTACAATTTAAACACAATTCAATATTTTTTGACTTATGATGCAGGTATGTATATCACCAAATGCAGACTCCATTATAAGTAAAAAAAATGCATTTACTTCATCCAGCTTAATGAATATTAAAGTTTAGCAATGGTACGGAGTAGAATATGGAGTATTTTCCTTTCTCAATGTATGATGGATTGAAGCTTCAACTCCCTGTACTAGCCAAGCATTCACAAGAAAGTGTGGGAATGTGCACTGTTAGCTAAAAGAAAGATCCCATCCAAAATCCAAGCATGATTTCCTGTATATGATCTCTGTCTTACATCACCGTGAAATGAAAAATAAAATCCCATGTTGCACCATTGTCATGAGGATACTGTCTATCCTTTACTGTGACCAGTGTTCAACAGAATGGGATCTTGACCCGACAACTATAATACTCTTCCTGTGGTTGATTGCTTAATACCAAGACTAGAATGTGATGAATGAACGGACATTATAGATCTTCTTCTGTGGTACTCACCAGACATTTGCTAACAGGGCATTGGTGGTGATGGATGAAGAGCCATCTTTCCAATCACTGGAGGAAATATTTTAAAAGGTCTTTAGATTAATTTGTTCTATGTATCAATACGTCTGAACATTGAGTTTCAGCTATGAAGAGCGGCCGAGACAGTTCAGAATAAAGCGATGGCACTTATGCATGAAGGAGATGCCATGTATCATCATTACCAGGAGGCTTATTAAATCCAGGAGGACTCATCCTGCTGCTACTCCCTCCGTTTTCCAGTCCTTAAACAGATCAGCCTCCCAGAATTAAAACTTCTATCAGCTCATATTTCCAGCCCACAACAACGTTAGTGCCCCCAAATGAGTCACGAGGCAGCATACACGTTCCGCACTTTCCTTCCCTCGTTTATCTTGGTCTTTCTGTTTCTTAATTGAAATATCATACAACCCTAATGAAATACTAAATGATTATTTTTAAATTGTATTATCATGCAACTCTGTATACAGTCTTTGATGTCTATGACGACTGTGTGTGTGTGTTTAATGTGTGTGTATGTGTATGCATGTATCAAGAGTGTGTTTGTAAACAGAGAAAAACAGATTAAAGAGGGCAAATGGCAGCTTTCAGAGGCGCTCTGAGGCCCCACCATGCAAGCTCAGGATCCCATTATCTCTTGCTTCCTCTATCTCTAGTCTCCCCCTGTCTTGGTTTATCTTTCACACCCCTGCCACAGTGCCCTTTACAAAATGCTAATTCGGCCTTGTTTCTCCCTTGCTCAAGGTCTTTCAGGATGAAACAGCACTTACTCAGCAGGTTTCCATCCTTGCTCCAGCCGCTCATGCTCCTCTCTGGCCTGACCTGGCTCTCTGATTGACAGAGCATTGTTAACCCCAAGCACTGCCCGGGCTATCCTCCACCTGACTATTGTCCCCCATCCCACTCTTTATGGAAGCCTCTTCATCTTGTGATCACCATGGGCTCTGTTTGTCTCACAGTCTTCTAGCAGGTTTTTCTTCAGACAAGTTGCTTCTGAGCAAAGACCTTTGAGATGTGTGATAGTTAGGTAAGTCAAACAAATTTTTGACTTCATCCCCATGATCTGTAGTGGAAAAAAAACTACTATTTTTTTCAATGACTGTTTCAAATGTTTAATGTAAGTCTCCGATAAAAATAAAATGATTTGCTTATATAAATGAACTGAAAGAATTTCTAGAAAAGACACTTAGAAGCTGACTGAAATGGCTTGATCTTTACAAGTAGCCTGTCCTACAGTTCATTTTCATTTTCATCTTGACAATGTTCATTCTGTTATCTTTGATCTTTGGACTCTTATTACCCAGAACTATGCTTTTAAACAGTCTTATATAAGAAAAGATCAGCAGACTTCATCTTTGCCCATGTTAAGCTTCATCAGATGATTAATGTTTCTTGAGGAAATATATTTGATTCTGAGATATGGAAATATTTTCATGATCCCTCTGAGTAATACTTCTGATACAAGACATGGAAAATCTGTCTTTCCAAAGTGTGTTTATTTATGTCCTTATTTCTAGGGTGACAATGGTAGTAAGTGGGTTGTGAGAGCTAAGGAGATCATGTCACAGTTAAGAGTATTTTTTTTCCCATGGAGGATCAGGGTTCAAGTCCCAGCACCCACATGTTAACTTGCAACCATCAGCAATCCCAGGTCCAAGAGTTTTGATGCCTTTGACTTCATCAGGTGTTAGGCACTTACATGGCACATAAACACACATATATGCAGTCAAAACATTTATTCACATAAAAGAATAAATAAATACATCCCTGTATCAGGAGTAGTTGGCCAGTGCATTGTGTGTATGTGTTCTGTTGCTGTTTTGGTTTGACTTGGTACCCTTTGTCTGTCTGTCTGTCTGTTTGTTTGCTTGTTTTTATTTTTATTATATTTAGAGAAGAATACTCAGAATATGAAGTTGGGTAGATATAGAAAGGTAAGACCTAGGAAGAGTTAGGAAAAGGAAAATAATGTGATAAAAATACATGAAAAAATGAAACTCAGTTTAAAAAGATAGACAGCCACATAAAGGAAGGAGATCATCAGAGTAGAGCCCTTGTGAATGGGATGGAGTCACGATCTCACAAAGAGTCCCTCAAGAACCCTCTCACACCTTCTCCCATGTGAAGACAGAAAAGAAAGTCAATATCCATGACTCAGGATTAGAATTCTTACCAGGTACTGAATCTGCTGTCAACCCAGGGCTGGCTGGTGCCAAACTGGTGTGGAATCAAGAAGAGACAAGACACAGAACGGGACTCTAAGGCTACGAGAAGTAGCAGTATTATCTCACTGTCCTCGAAAAAGGCACCAGGTCTTAGAGACAAGTAAGCGCCATTTGCGTGACATGGGGCCTCTTATTTGGAAGAGAACTTCCAAAAGTATCTCTTACATTGTACATCAGAAGAATGTCACCTTGACTGAACAGTGTTTTGGCATTAGGAACATCTGGTTTTCATTTGACACAAAAGAAACCAATACACCAGAAGCTTCTAACAATAGGACTATTACACTCGGTCTTTTAGCTTATGAACTACTTGTCTGGAAGTGCAAAATTCTTCATGAAACGAGAGAGAGAGAGAGAGAGAGAGAGAGAGAGAGAGAGAGAGAGAGAGAGAGAGAGAGAGAGAGAGAGAGAGACTGGGTGTGAAAATTGTTGCTTACTAGTTTCAAAGTAGCTAGCCAGAAGACAGAAGGACCACCATCCTATGGAGAGCCAGAGGCTGAAGCTTACTTTTTTTTTTTTCTAGTTTTTTTAATCTACAACAGTGAAAGGCTATCTTCTTTTCACCCAAGTAGCTCATTCTCCCTGTAAATATCAGGTCAATCCCAGCCAAAAAAAAAAAAAAAAGTGAATTATAATTTAAAATATCTCTGTGAACCAGCGCAGGGTCAGGTGCTGACACAGTGGGGAGGGAGCACGGCGAAGTGCTGACATGGAACTTGTTGATAATGCTGTCACCTGGTGTATGTGTTGACATTGACACCGACAGAAGGACAGCGTGGGTACAGCAGAGGGAGCGAAGATAATAATAAAAAAAAATATACCAGGGGCACAACCAGGAGTTGAGGAAAGAGCTCAAAACATTACTGCCGCATGTTGACATGGGACGTGGGTGCTGTGCATTCTGACCCATCCAAGTTATTGCCATGGTGATGGGAGGCATCAGGCACATGGAGACGAGGGACAAATTGGAGATGGCAAGATGTTCACCTTGCTTGCCCCTAATGTTCCAGCAAAGGGAATTAGAAGGCTGCGGCTCGCAACATATTAAAGATACTATATTGGAGAGGATTTGCTTTTGGCGCCAAGGGAATGTCCTGAAATTAGCACCCCCTAGCAAGGTCTTAGGGCTCAAGAATGAAAGGAAATGGACAGCTGCTCTGGGGTCGTAAACAAAAGGCTTTTGCAGTTAATGAGTATTGATTATTTTGAGCACAGGCAAGTCTGAAGAGTTAAAACATGTAGATTTTATATCTTAAGTCATGTAAAGAAGAAACATTAGCTCTGGGCTACTTTCTAATTCTTCCTAGTACAAAGGGGTGGAGAGGAGGAATGATTTCAAAAGACAGGAGCAATTTATACTTGGTTTTCATTTTTTAAAGTAGGTTAATTTCAAATAACCTTTAAAACTATCGATTGCCAAAGTTTATCATTCTCTATAGGGAAAGAGTCTGCCTATCTTAACATAGCAATAAGGGCTTAAATATAGTACTGATTTATTTTAATGTAGATTTACATCAACTGATTTGATTGTCTTAGATTTACTTCTAACGGGTTTAGGGTCCTATGATTTTAGAAGCTATTTAAGAAACAACTGATAAGTTGTTTAGGCTTGATGTATTAAAACCACCAGTGGAGAATGAAAACTTTTGGTATCAGATAAAGGTTGGTACCCTTGGAAGTTCAATTACATGAGTTTTGCTCGGTAGAAGGATTGCACAGATAACTTAAAACTGACTCACAAAACTTTATCGGAGCTTTGATGAAGAAAGTTCATCAAAGTTATAAAACAAAAATAAATTGATGCGATTTCTCATCTTTTTTTTTTTCTGACAAGAGTCAGAGTGTGAAATTTCAGCATATCATGGGGAGTTTCGTGTCCTTGCTTTCAATACTTTTGGATAGTCCTTTCTTCTGTCACCTCTCTGTTCAAAAGCCTTGTCAGGCACGAGTCATCAGTCTTCGTGGCAGGATGCCTTCTCCTTCAAACCAATGGCCCCAATATAGTTAAACATCCAGACAACTGTTTGCTTTTTTTTTTTTTTTTTTTTGTTAA
>NW_026067903.1:1604240-1697781 GCF_014885135.2 Alexandromys fortis | reverse complement strand
GTATTCTTTCAAACACTGCCTGGCCCGGATAGTTCCAGTTCCTTATGGCTAGCTCTTACATATTGTTCTAACCCATTTCTAATATTCTGTGTAGCCCACGAGCTGGCTTACCAGGGAGGATCTTAACCTGCGTCTGTCTGGAGCGGGAGAACCATGGCGACTCCTCACACAGCTTCTTTTTCCCAGCATTCTCCTCTGTCTACTCCGCCTACCTAATTTTCTATCCAATAAAATGGGCCAAGGCAGTTTCTTTATTAATAAGAAATCACTCCCACATCACTTGCTTATTTCAATTCCTGGAGAAGAAACAGCACATACGTCTATAATTATTAGAAATAGTCATGCTTCCTTTCTCATTCTCCCCTCTGGAAAAGGAAACTAGCAGGTAGGTCAATGTTATTCACTCTCTTAATCTGAATTATTAACGTTCAGCCCCCAAGGTCCATAGATGGCATCAGGTTTTCTTTGGCAGCTGGAACTCAATAGCAGACTTCTCATCCGTTCATTAATGATCTCCATATCCATCATGTAATATTGTCACCCCCATGGTCAAATTTTATGTGGTTGATAAGATAAATACAGGAGGAACATGTGTTCAAAAACTTCTGTGGGTCAGGGGCAAGAACAATGGAGGTCTCCAGTAAAAACAAGTGGTTATGATATGTGTTAGAATTCTCTCTATTTTCTCTCTCGCTATTCCTTCCTCACCTCTCCCCATTCCTCTTCTCTCCCCTCCTTTCTTTCTCTTTCCCATTCTCTTCATTCCTCCCTCTTTTTCCTCCCTCTTTCCTTCCTTCTTTCCTTCCTTCTTTCCTTCCTTCTAATCTTTCTTTGTCTCTCTTCTTTCTATGGTAGAAGCCAAACAATTACTTCAGCCAATAGTTCTACCATGGAGTCCCACCTCAACCCTACGCATCCTTGTACCTTTTCTCCTCCCATGAACTAGTTGTGTGGTAGAAGACAACCATATTTTTCTCTGAAGATGAATCATAAACCTTTTGAAACTAGTACCCTAAGAGATATGTACGGCATACAACTTAAAGCTATGAACTGGCTATATTCAATGTGAGATGAACAGATTCCCCTCAAAGAGTTTATCCTTTCCCTCTTCTTTGGAGCAGGTCTCCAACCCTAAGCAAAATCTTCCCAGCATTGATTGATTGCAATCAAGAATGCTGTGTGATTTAACCTTATTCTGGAGATCTCAAAGAAAACCGTGCAGCAACAAACACAATGCAAAGTCTGCAGGTTTCTGCCACTAATTTGTAGGGGAAAGGAGTTGTAAATAAATTAAGTCCACCAAAGTGGAAACCCTGAGTATTTTGGAAATCTAGAAAGCAATTCCCAATGTGTGTTCTTGGGAATGGACTAGTTAATAGGCTTTTAAATGTTTACTCAAGATATGCAATAACTATAAGGACTTAAGTCACAGAGAGAGAGAGAGAGAGAGAGAGAGAGAGAGAGAGAGACAGAGAGAGAGAGAGAGGAGAGAATTCCTACAAATGCTGCCCTAATGAGCTGAAGTTAATTCATCCCAACTTTCACATACGCCTTTGTGGGCAGTTGGCCAGCCCCTGAACATTATCTGTTTGACTCGATGAGTCCCTGCCGCTAATGGAATTTAGCTCCATGTTTGTTGTTGCCATGGTGATTTGATATTCTCAGGCATGTCATGTTCACAGATCAGTAGCAGCAGTATGCTTGCAGACACACAGCAGTGCTCAGCCTTTGACCATCCCCAGGAATTCACTCCGCAGCCAGCTGCCAGGAAGGAAGTGGGGCTCTGGAAAGGAACACCCGGCTGGGGGAGAGGGCCCTGCCTTCTCCCTTTGTCACTGTGGGGCCATTGTCATTAAAATAACCTTGGGTTTTCTGTGAATTCACTCATTCACAAACACTGTTAAAGAAGGTACAAGAGTTCAAGAGAATCCCCAGGGTCAAAGGGAGGACTAGTTTTAAATCTGTGCCCATTGAACCTGGAAATGACATCGTCTGCTGTTAGATATAATCTTATTCTTACCATAGCAAATCAAATCGTGCTGACTGGCACCAACGTCCAGGCGATTCAGCGCCATGAAAGGTGACTGGGAGCAAAGAGGTCGTATCCTTTGTCGCACCACTCTGAGAAACAGACACAGACATGTGTGGGAATATTCTACAAAGAATGGATTCCTCCCACAGTGAAAAGCAAGCCCTGCCAGCCGACTATAAAGGGAGAGGGCATTCTACGCCAGGGCTCTGTTCGCTTTTCCAGTCAAAGTCACAATTAACTGGGTTTCCGAGTTCTAAAATATTTGAAGAAGTCACAGGTATTGTACGAGATTTCTTTCTCCTTTGCAGATAAGAAGTGACAAGGAGCCACACAACATGAATTTTCTGAAAAGTGTTTTTGCCCTTTGGAGCGATGCTTCTATTAAATTATGCATCACTTTCATAAGGTATGAAGTTTGCCAGCAAAACAGGCAAATTTAAGAGCATTTGTATAAATGTTTGTCAGCATCGTCTGAGGCAGGACCGAAGGTTAATTATCCCAATCCAGCTTCACTACCTTCAGGATTCTCCCTTGTACTTGGGCTCCTGCTCCTTCCTGAGAATGTGGAAACTGAACACAAACAACTCACTGGACTGCATGAGCAGAACATGGGAAGATGGGAAGTTTATGAACACATAGATTCAGGTTGAAACTGGAATTCAAAACCAAGATTGCTATGAAGAGATTAGTCCTGCATTCATTTTTTTTTTTTTTTTTTTTTCACATAGGGCAGGAGGGAAATGGTATTTCTGCTCTGACGGGCAAGGGAGGGTTTTAGCTTTTCTATGTGTTTTGTTATATAATCCAAAATACTATCTTTCTTCCTGCCTCTCCCCTCCTGCTTTTGAAGGGAGGGAGAGTTTTTGAGATAAGCTATGCTACCAACTGCAACTTTATCCAGTCATTGCTCAGCCACCTTTTCATGAGCGACTTATCAGAACAAGGGATCTGGTAAAGGCTAAACCAAATGGCAAGACTTTCTGGCATTGTTGCTTTATGAATAAAGTGGTCATCTTTTGCTGTGGATTTTTCTCTGTAGCTGACTTCCCTTTCTCTTACATATTTGGGGATTAATTCCCAAGTTAAGAACAGTTTCCCACTGCCAGGCACTGTTCCTCTCTCCTAGGTAAGTGCAGAGATCTGCTTTCCTGCAATTATGTCTATCTATCAGCAGGCATTTGGTCAGTCTTTAGGCAAGAGAGTTCCATTTAAGATATTCACAGATCTCCATGGACATAGAACTGCCCAAGTTGTTACTCTTGTTTTTACCTCACTTAACAAATTCCTAACTCCTTATGCTTGCTTTCACCTCACTTTAGTGATGATTTTAGTTGAGAATTCTCTAGGACAGCAGAAGAGAAAATGAACTGCAACCCAGAGAAAGACCCACAACATCCACAATCAGAAGGACCGATAACAGCGTAGCTTGGAACTGATAATTCAGAGGCCTGGGTCTCTTCTTCACTTAGAACAGTAAGTCTAACTCCACACCCATAGAAACTGCAGCATCTGGTGTATGGGCCATGTGATCAAGAGCCATCAACTTCTCCCTGACTATTTACGTAGGTTGCCTGGTTACCTGGTAGCCTCTATGCTTACTGGGAGAAAAGAAGTGACATGCTGATTTAGACAATCTGTGCCCTATTCATAATTTTATTGAAAATAAACCATTTAACCTTTTATTTACCACCTAAAAATGTAGTATAGCACACTAACTTTCCTCTCTAGGACTCCCTGATGATTTAGTTCCTTTCTTAACTAACTTTCTCCATCAAAGCGTTCACTGGATGTGTACTAGCCATTCCCATGGATCTGTATGTGTGTATGTGTCTGTGTGTGAATGTGTATGTGTGTGTGTGAAAACTCTTATCTGAGTTTTTATGGGGCAAAATAATTCTGGTTCTGGAACCTGCTAGGGCTGGGGAATTGTTGGTTTTAAGAGTATATATGAGTGGAAACGTTTGTAATGGGTAGAACGATGTAGAACTAAGAACTAAAGAATGTTGTAGAACTAAGAACGATGTAGAACAAGAGAGAGCAAGGGAGAATTGATAGAAACGAGAAAGAAAAGAAAGAATAATGAAAAACTATGGATAGACGATTCCTGTTCTAAGTAGATTACTTACCCCTAGGATCTTTACCCTCAGATTTTTAGCCTCCTTTAGTTATTTGTGCAAGGGGCTGGAGGTTGAGAACACAGACGCAGAGACAGACTGACACTTGCAGCTCCAAAATGCTGGTTCAGAAAGCCCATCTTTATTAACACCATGTAGACTTAAATACACTGCAGTTAATGGTCAACAGGTGATCCTCTGATCCTCTAACTAGGCACAGCTTCTAGTAACTAACATTAGAAGGTTCTAGGAGGGAAAAGCAAGTGAAGGCCAGGACTCATTAATCCTAACAGTCACTCAGGTGGGCTTGTGAGAGTTTTAGCCTCATCATGCGTATGATCTGCCCTCTCTGATTTATCTCCACCACCATAACACGACCAGCTATAGGCTTCCATGCCATACACTGAGCCACTTCAGTCCCATGAATTGCCTCCCTAGACATTCCCTTTTCCTGTGTCTTGTTTTTCTAGAGTAGTCACTGTGATGATAAAGTCACCAATAGCCACCTCTCAATTTGAGCACATGTGCTCTGTAATTTGCCATGGTTCACACACTGTACTGGATAACATTCACGAGTCAGCCCCACGTGAGGAAGATAATGGCACAAGTAAGAAAAAATAATGAAGTTGTCCTACTATGGAGGAGACAGAAGAAGTGAGATTCAGGGACCAAACATGGTATAAAAGAATACATCAGACATTTGATTTATTTTCTACAAACTCCAATGTCCTATCACTTGCACAGGTTAAATGCACATGTCCATCTGATTGTCTCTTCTTTTCTTGATATATTGAGCAAGTATCCATTGCCTGCGGCCTCTACCCCATGGTAGATTTTTAAGGGTAGTGGTTCCAAGGGCCAGAGCAAAAAAAAAAATTCAATAATTCATAACAATGGAAAAGTCTGAACACTCTACCTTTCTCTTAAACGTTCACAGTAAATGTTAATATTTCCAGAACTATATCAAACCAGGATAAAAAATAAATGTTTAGAATGTGTGCATCAGACTTACCTATGGTGATTTATGCTGAAGATCTTGAGTTTAACAACAACTCAGAAACAAAATTTGGGAAGTCACTATCTTGAGAAGAGAGGCCACATGGCATTCAAGCACATAATCTCCCCCATCGGTCTTTCTCTGCCATATTTTGCCCCCTTACCTAGCAAGGCTGGTCTTTAGCCGCACCGCAGGTCTAGCCTCTGGCCACGTGAGCAGCCAGATCTCACTGCCTAACGCTTTCCCCAAAGTCTTTTTCCTGTCTAGAATACACTGATTCTGCATCATTTTTGTGCTTTCTACTTAAATACATTCCTCAGTTCTCATAGACATCATATGCTTTTTCCTGACATGGTGTGGAGACCTTATTTCTCACGCAGGGGTCACATGACTTTGACAGGCTTCTTATTCTTGTCCTTCACTGTTTTCATCTACACAGTAGAAGTAAAATCAGTTTCCTGGAAGACCGAACCAGCTGATACCTGTGCAGAGCTGAAAGCAGAGCCTGACACATAGTAGGTACTCAAAGAGTATCATGAATGCTATGCTGTATTCCGTGTGGATGTCAGTGCCTGCCATTGTAGTAGTCTCTCTTTTCAGCTGTCTATATTCACCACCAAATACATTGCTTCTTAGAGATTAGAGCTGCATATTAATTTTTTTCCTATTCCTGAGAGTCTAGGACATAATAGGCAATCCATAGAGTCCTAGTAATAAATTTATCTAATAAAATTGTTCTAATTAAAACCAAATCAAATATATTAAGCATATGATTCAGGTAAACTTCCAGTCTGTCATACGGCTATAAAATCAGTTATTTCTGATTGGTTTCTGGTGAAACAGCACAGGACATGTTCAACCCAGAAGCGTCTACTTCAGAATGCTAATGTACGCTTGTAGAAGCTAATAGTTACACACATTTCTGGAGGAGATGAAGCAAGTATAGGGGGGGCATTTCTCTTACTTATTTTGTCTGCAAAATGTTTACGGTTCTATGGCTGACGATGCAGCCCAGAGCAGATTATAAAACTGAGGAGCGGTGGGAGGTAGCTGTCCATGGCTATCAATTTAGAGAGAAATCACCGGTTAGAGAAAAACAACCAAGTAAAAGATTATCTTTTACTTGATTTCTTAACTTGGGGCAGCTTGTTCTCAAAAGAAGAAGACAAATAATAAAATAAAAAATAAAATTTTATTAATTCAGTCTGTTACAGTTCTTTTTTGGTCTATATATATATAGTTTCATATTAAATTTATGTCATTATATTGACATAAATAGGCCATTTAATCCTTAGAAATCAAAAAAAAAAGTTTTACTTCACTGTTCCAAAGAATACATAAAAAGTTAAATAGTAGTTAAAAGTTTATCCCTTTTACAAGGTATTTTCCTGGTTAGATACCAGATAGTGTGGCTTGAATTTGAAGAGTCCTCCCCAGGCTCCTGTGTTTAAACATTTGTTTCATAGTTGATGGAGCTTTCTTAGGAGGCTATGGAACCATTTGAAATGAGACCTGTTTGGAGGACTGAGACCAGTAGGAACAGGCCTTTGACTCTCAGTCCTAGATCCCACAGTCTACCACAATGAAACACGGTAGTAGTCAGGTTGATGGGAAGCAAGAGTCACTGCTCATATCTTGGTGCATCAGGAAGCAGAGAGAACTTCACTACCACCAGAAGCAGGCACAGTTCGGAAGTAATGTAGTTAGTCATCTATATCTCCCATCCAGGCTACTGGGTCCTGACATTATTCAAACTCCCATGATCCATCTCTTGTCCTGGTTTTCTTACCTGATCCCAGATTCACCAACATGTAAATATCCCTGACTGCGTGCTCCACACCACAATAAAGTCCCCCATTCTTCTCTTGACAGGATGAACTGTACCCCTTAGAACTGTAAGTGAGAAAAAATATATATCATTGTTCCTTTTATTTGTTTGTCTTAAGTTATTTTATAACAGAAAGAAATAAAGTAACCAATTAAAGAAAACTGTGAATGAGGAGTGGTTTTGTTGCTATGACAAAACTCACCCCCTATTCAAAAGTCTTTGCCATGGTTCTGGGGAAAGAATGGGTAAAAGTTTGAAGATTTTTACTAGTGAAGCCCAGGATACTATACATAGAGTTTAACCACTGTCCTGGGAGTTCAGAAGATTGAATCATAACAAAAATGTGGGCACCAAAGAGTTTGCTAGTGAGAAATGAAAAGACAACCAAGGTTCTCTGAAGAAATGCAATAGAGGTCATTTATGTTAAATTTTGGGAGCCAGTCTTGCAGCTTTTGGTCTCTGTGTTAAGCAATCTGGTTGTGGTTGAATTAAAAATGATGAGCTAACTGCTCTGCCAGAGGAAATTTCAAAACAACACAGAATATGGGCTGGACACTGAATATGGTTATACGCTGAATATGTGAATATGGGTCATTCACAGCCCGGCCATATTCATAGAGAGAAAGCAAAGAAAACAGCAGAACCAAGAGATGTGGAAATCTGCAGAATGCTGAGAGAGACACGTGTGTGCATTTAAGAGTACACACAAGATGGAAACATATAAAGAGGCTATTGTCACGAAACCCAACACTTTGGAGATTGTACTAGAATAGAAGGAAAGGGGCCTGGAGGAAAAGGTACTGTCCGTCAGATATTCCAGGCTTTGAAAATATAAACACAAGTGAAATACATATTCATTTGGAAAGAGACCACGGGCTGGGGTTAGCACTGAGAATCTAGACTTACAGAAGTGCTCTCTATACATTCAGCCCCTAGAACACTTAGAAATCACTGCAGCTCTTGTCCCAGGGCATCCTGGCCTATAATTTGAGCTAGCAAAAGAATTTGATATTATTCCCATACGCTTGGTTTGGCACACATGCAGAATATAAGAGTGGTGGGTTGTGAAGACTTGCTTTTATTTAAATAAAGAAATAAATAGATAACAACGCCCATGTGGCTGGGCAACGTGCAACAAGTTTGGTTGTCACTGCACGATGCTACTCAACAAGCTGCGAGTGAATCTGCTAAGACGAAGCCGAGGTTAATGGAGTTGTGATGGAGACCCCGGGGTGAGAAACATGACCGGAAAATCGTATATATACAGGAAGCTACAGGCTTCTAGTGAAACTGGACCAAGACAAGGACCATGTGCACTATAAATGGCAAAGCTGGGTGGGAAGGGCTGCCGAAATGTGCTGAGTGCTACATAACGTTACAGCATGTCGTACATGTTGGATAGCACTTGCAAGCGTAAATATTTGTTTGTACTTTGGTCCAGTCTTTCTTGTTATCCCACAACCCCTTCCATTTGATTGGATGTTTACTTTGCACCATCGTGTTTTGGAAGCATGGAAGCAGCCTTTTTTTTTTATAAATTTTCTGAGAGCTTTCTGCTAAGAGTTTGCACTGAATGTTGGAAGAGGCTTCAGCTTTTTTAGCACTGTAGCACTGTTGTTCACTGTTGAGACTTTAGAAGTCTTGAAGTTGGACTACCTTCAAGTTTGTCGTCATGAGATGGCCAGGAGCCTTTGGAGTTGGAGTGTAATATCATATTTTGAAAGCAAAATACCCCCCATACCAGCCCATGTGCTTGATTGTCAGCCTGTGGCGGTTGCAGAAGTGTTGGTCCTGAGGCTTCAGTGTAGATATAGGACAGTCGGGATAAACATTGGAGGCGGATATGCCCTCCCGTTGTGGTGCAGTTTTCCTAATCTATGAAGGTATGTGTCTTGGCCACCTTCTGACACCAGGAATTCTATCCTGTCTCCCTCAACATGAGCCTAGGGGCATTATGAATTAGCTAAAATCAAACCTTCAGCCCTGTATGTTACTTCTGTTCCACATTTGGTCACAGAAACGAGGTAAAATTGTGCTACCATCTAGTGTACTAAGGTAGATTTTATACCAGTTTCTGAAAGAGGTCACACTGGCGATGAAAACAGTTCATCCTATATACATTGAGAGAATGAGATGGGAGAGTTGCCGCTACCATTTTGTCCATATCGGAGTGCATATGAAAACACTTCAGCTTTGAGAAGTAATTTTAAGAAGTTAGCAGAAAAATATGCAATATGATTTTTAATGGAAGGTTTTACTTTTGTATTATTGTTCGAATCAACCTTAATTAAAACAATCTAGGCATTTTTCTGAACCAATATTCTAGGAGTTATTACTTTTCTTATTATCCATATAGATATGCAAATTTTAATGTGTCGTATTAGTGCCACAATGAACATGAACACAAACATTTCTCGTTACATGGAACAAATTTTTTTTAAGGAGGTTATAAACAGTTCTCAATGCAATCCTCGTGGATACAATCTCAACGTTCCACTTCCTAGGTGAGGAAATAGAGATCTGGATTATTTAAATAGTTTCCATGCAAAGCAACTGAGGGATACACAGCACAGAAAGGATTGCAGGCAAAATCAGCATGTAGCCAGGATTAGGGGATATCACAACCCACCCTCTTCCCACGGGTTACATTGCTGCCTTTGGACAGCTTTTGGGTGGGAACATTTGAATTTTGCTGAAATACTCTCAAACTCGAGAAATCAACAAAATCAACATCTCATGATTCTTGAAAATGCCCACTCAGTGGGAATTGCTTTTGTTTCTTATCATCTATGTGTTTTATCTTCACTAGCTTATCAGCGATTATTTAATCATTCATTTTTTTGTTATTCAGCTTTACCTTAGGCTTTTATTTATTTGATCTCTTTTAAGCTTTAGATATCGTTTTCTCTGTTAATATTGGATCATATTGAATCGCTCCTTTTTTTTTTGCTCTTAGAATGCTCTTTGTTTGTTTGTTTGTTTTTGGTGTTGATACATTTTATTTTATTTTTTATTAATTAAGTAATTAATTAAAGATTTCTGTCTCTTCCCCACTGCCGCCTCTCCTTTCCCTCCCCCTCCCCAATCAAGTCCCCCTCCCTCGTCAGCCCAAAGAGCAATCAGGGTTCCCTGCCCTGTGGGAAGTCCAAGGACCACCCACCTCCATCCAGGTCTAGTAAGGTGAGCATCCAAACTGCCTAGGCTCCCACAAAACCAATAGGTGCAGTAGGATCAAAAACCCATTGCCATTGTTCTTGGGGTCTCTATAATTGTTTTTGTTTTTTCGAGACAGGGTTTCTCCGTAGCTTTTTGGTTTCTGTCCTGGAACTAGCTCTTGTAGTCCAGGCTGGCCTCGAACTCACAGAGATCCGTCTGCCTCTGCCTCCCGAGTGCTGCGATTAAAGGCATGTGCCACCACTGCCCGGCTTAGAATGCTCTTTAGATAAACTGATCCACAACACATGTTAACCTCAAAGCCTAAGGTATCCACACACCTGCATGGCATTCCTTGCTCTCTAGTCCTCCTAAGTAGGACATTCTCTAATTGTAGGTGGGGACAGCTCAAAGGTCACAACAGCTGTTGCTCTTGCCGTTTTTGTTCTACGTAATACCACAGTTTGGAAGGAATTCCTGTTAAACTTTCAAAATATGTTTATGACAAATATTCTTTCCTCTGCTAATATATGAAGTTCTGACACCGCAGTTTGTGTCTCTGCTCTCATGTCAGGTTCAATTTTTCTAAATTTTAATTTGAATATTCAATCACAAGAATAATCAATGCTATTGTCAGTCATTTCATTTCTGACTGTCTATAAATAATGTACAAATACCAGAAAGCTATGCATAGTTTGAGTGAGACCCACTGGGAGGGAAACTGTGTGTTCTAGTCTACTGAAGCAGGAGTTTGGAAATGTACCATTTTAAAATTTCTGTTCACCATGGCCATGATTATAATAATGTATGGGATATCTATTCTAGAGTTCTAGTAAGAAACAGTATCGCTGGACTGAGAATCTCTCCAAAATTATGGAGTGTAAATGGAACATTCAACATCTCAGAAAGTAGACAACCTTGTTCTAAGTAAGAGTAAATAATTCTAGTTAGCAGGTAAAAGCCACTGCCTCTATGGGAGATAGCCATCCAGAGTACAACCAGCTGTTTGCGGAGTCATGTGACCCCTCACTTGAGCACAGAGGACCTGCTAACAAGTACTTGCCTGTTTGTTTATTATTTCAATTCAGCTCAAAGGCCAGCAGCTTACTTTAAAGTTTTTCTTCTTTGTATCTTAGTATAACGTATTGTAATGAGCCATAGAGCGTGACCTAACATAACCAATAGAATCTTACTTTCAGCTCATGGAAATCATAACTGGGAAGCCATGAGGTTTAATAAAGCCAGTGACGGTGAGTGTGGTCAAGCGATGGACTATGTGAGAACTGTGTGCTGTATTGACTTGCTATGACTCAACAGAGGACTGTGAAACAAGTCGATGGTAGCACAACAGGATCAGCAGAATATAGCAGAGTGGCCGGCTGTAATTGGGCCACATTCCTTGTTCTTCATCTGGTATTTCCATCTGTTCTCGGTACTTCTTACCGTTCAAGAACACTCTGCTCTCCATTAACCCCGTGTCTGTCCTGCTCCTAATTAGTCCAACCTTTCATTATTACTGAGCTCATGCGGTGCCATTCTTGTGAGATAGCTAAGATCTTAAGAGTTCTTGTTCATCTTCACTGCTGTTGACTGGCCACTGGGCTCTCTTGCAACCTGAGCTGGCTTTGATTTTGCTGTGTAGCTGAGGATGACCTTGAACTCCCAAACCTCTTTCCTGTCCTTCTTTATTTTTTTAGTTTGTAATTGAAAATTATGTGAGCTATCATCACTTTTTACTAAAAACAAAATACCTGTATTTTAGTTCCAAATTTTTTGAAAAAGTCACCTTCCCTTGAGCTCATCTGAGTTCTAGATACTGCACTACATATATCGAGTACACTATTGCACAAGTCTTAGATCTTATAGATTGAATTGTGTCTTTTTCCAAAACTCATACATTAGAAACCTAACTATTAGAACCCTGACGATGATCTACAAAACACAAAATGTTAGGAAGGGAAAAGGTGAATGTTGGGAGAAACCTTTGGTGTGTAAAAACGTGAAACATGGTAAAGATAATGGTACTTTAGGTCCACAGAGTGTGATCACAGATCCACAATTCCACTCACTTAGGAAACAAATATCTAGACATAGGGGCTATGAAGTGGTAGTTAGGTTAAAATGTATTGTAAGTTTGAGCCCTGAACCAAGTGTCCTTATAAGAAGAGAAGACACAACAAGCTTCTGAGAACACAGAAGCTGCATTTGGACATAGTAGGAAGGCAATCGTTGACAAGTCAAGGAGGGAGAACTCAGAAGGAACCAGATTCACTGACAATTTGATACTGGACTTCAGCCTGAACAACCACGAGGCAATAAAATATAACAATAGTGGCAATGCTCCCTGCCTAAAACAATTTCTGTGGGAAGTAAAAAGTGGGTTTAGTAAAGAGGGGCTGCAGAGATGGCTCAATAGCGAAGAGCAATTGTGCTTCTTGCTGAGGACCAAGGCTTGAACTCCCAGCACTCAGTGGTGGCTCACAACTATCTATAACTCCAGCATTATGAGATCTGATGCCATCTTTTGAACTCTTTGATCACCAGGTACACATGTGGTGGGTAGGCATAAACGCAGAGGTAAAATGCAAATCAAATAAAAAATTATAATTATATATAAAAAAGAAAATAAAAAGTAAGACTCCAAGGTTTTTAAATTGTGGCTTAATTGACATAGGTACAATGAGTCTATAATCAGTCATGTCTGCGGTTAGCATGTATGCATAGAGGTGTGTGACCATACACACACACACACACACACATACACAAACACACAATACTATCTCTTATTTCTCTCTAACACAATGCCTCATAATCACCTCACTTGAAAACCATTTATTATCTAGACTAAAACATGAATTTTACAGCTCTTCCAGAAAATAAATAAATATTATATGAATACATGTGTATTTATTATTAATATTATACCTATTATATAAGATACACTTTTGTGAAACAGCTCTCACTGTCAAGTTACTTACGTTATGTGAGTCCTATTACAACAAAAATAGATGGAGAATGGGTGTTCTTTTAAATTTACCACCTAGGCATAATTTATTTCAGATTAGAATGTCCCTTTATTATGGCCAAATGGTGAAGCCTTGAAACAGAAGTGGTGGAGTGATGTTATTTAGCTAAGGGGTTGGCTCTTTGAAAGGGTGTGCAAATTTTCGTATTAACTGTTTTATTCATCAGGAAAAAAATACATGTAAATTTAAACATAAACACCAAGATTTGTAAATTATTGAAATAAAATGTTCTGAGCTAGGTCCATTACACTTCAGTTCTTCTTATCCCAACATATTCTTTCTTGCCTCTTTCACTGAGGTTGTGTTTTATTTCCTAACAGAGTGCCATTAGAGACAGGTGGGCTTTGTGAATTTGAAGTCTCATCATCAGCGACGTAGATGGTACAGTGCTCTGGAAACCAGATTCTTCTATCTGGGTTCATATGCCCTCTCCCCTTCTTCAACATGGGCTCTGTGACTTCCTTTTTGCACCCTCCTTGAATGTAGAGCACTGGGGGAGAGTGGCGGAGGGGTGCATTCAATTTGATAAATGCCACAAGGCCAGCCTGCTCTGTGAGACAATCACATTTAGTAATGACCAAGCCGGATTCATTTTCAAATATAACAAAAAAGAAAAAAAAATCGAGAGAGAGAAGAAAAATAAAAATCCATGTATCTTCATTATTTCAACTGACCCCAGAAAAATGAACTTAAGGTAATATTTTATCCACAGTGGTATCCTTGTGTGTATGTGTCCTACCCTTTCTCAGTATTACAAAATGCCCCAGTGTTGACATACTGTACATTGATTTTAATAGGCATTCTCTGCAGAGCGATATGAATATCACTGGAAAGTGTATAATACAATTTTCTTCCTCTGAAACGCTATAGAAAACAGCACATTTTATACTGACATATGCCCCATCAATAATAGAGTTTTTATATCTTATTTGTAGCTATTGATCTCAACAGTATAATGAAAAATTGATTGCAGTGAAGTGCACCATTTCTTAAGTATAAATTTCAATGTCAAATTATTTTTATCTATGCTTCCCAATTATACATGAAACTTGTACATTTATATGTGTTTGCCTCCACAAAACTCTACCTCAATAAATTAGGTATGACACAAATCTACCGAGTCAATACAAACCAGGTTTCTCTCACTAAAATAGGATTCCAAAATTAAATATGGTAGTTTCATTTCTTCATTATGAAAAGAATTAATGTCTCCGTATATAGTACCATCTTCCTTTGCAATTTAGAGATTTGAAATGAGGCTTTAAATCTTTTGGGGATACAAATATTCACACATGGAGAAAGAAATGTGCACCCACAAGTCCATGCTCTCATTTGTTAGTCCACAATACACTATAAACAAGGTGCGTGTTCACTGTTCTCTCTCGAGACCTTATTATTTTAGAAGGAACATTTCACTAGGAGAGTCTGCAGGCACAAGGTCTTATAAAAATAATAGGGAAATCATCTCTGCTTACCCCATGTATGGAATCATAGACACACAATGTGTACAACAAGAAATACACAAATCCTGGCTCAATATACAAACAAAGAAGGAAAGGTCCCGAGGAAGAAAACACATTTCTTATATTAATTTATTCTTTTTGAGTTACTTTTTAAAATCAAAACCCATACATATTTTCTTCTCATTGACGATAGGTAAGAAATGCTTTTGTGCCTTCAATATTCTATAAAGAATTTTTAGTATAGTTGAATCAGAAGCTGACTTTAAAACATGTTTTTGTAGTTATCTTATTTTTTAAATATTTTTTTATTTATTATGTATACAATACTCTGTCTGCATGTATGCCTGTGGGCCATAAGAAGAAGGCACCAGACCCCCAGATGGTTGTGAGCTACCATGTGATTACCTGGGAATTGAACTCAGGACCTTTGGAAGAATAGGCAATGCTCTTATCTGCTGAGCCATCTCTCCAGCCTCTGTAGTTATTTTAAAGATGTAGAGTTGTTCCTCTTGTGAATCAGATTTGAGGACGGAGAGATGGCTCAGCAGTTCAGAGCCCTTGCTGCTCATTCAGAGCTCCTGCACTTGGTTTCCAGAACCCTTTTCAGGTGACACACACAATTATAGTTCTGAGGGAAGTGATGGCCTTTCTTGCCTCCAGAGGCATCTGTACACACACACACACACACACACACACACACACACACACACATGCACACAATTAAAATAATAAAAATAAATCTTAAAAAATATAATGAGAAAAATCCAATTTAATGAGTTCTTGACTTTACACCAGAAAGTACACCTGCACAGATTATACAGTTTAGTAATATGTGTCTAATCAAAGGATTCCTCAACCAAAAAGGCAATATAATTTGTGAACCGATTGATTGTCTCCAAAAACAATGCTGTATTTATTTCCAGCCATGTCTTCTCTTGGTCACTGAGCATTCTGAAGTACTTTCTGTCCCAATGAAGTTGTCTATTCTGGACATTTTATAAATGGGTTCCTACTAGTTGTGATGTTTTGTGCCCTATTCCTTTCAAGAGCAATGTATTTTTATGATTCATCCCTCTTGCGTATACACAGTTCACTCTTTGTTATGGGAGGGTAGCATCCCATCGTGCAGATATACCACATTTGCTTGTTGGCTCTTCAGTGGGTGGGCATTTTAAACCAGCAGGGGACAAGTGGTAGATGTGTTTCCAGTCCCCTGATTATCTGTCTGGAGACAGATAGGATGGATATGTCACAGTGTGCGTTTAATATTTTCAGAAACAGCAATGTTCCATGGCTCTGATTTCTCTCCATTCTTGAAAACATCTGTATTGTCTGTGTTTTTGGTATTAGACATACTAGTCTACATCAATCAGTATGTCGTGACTTTCATTGACCTTTTCCTAGTAGCATTATGAACACTACTGAGCGTTCTGTTGTGTACTCAATGACCATTTGCATGTTTTCACTAGTAAAATAAAGTCTGTCCAGAATTGTGTTCTTTGCCACTTCTAGTGTAGAATTAAACAACTTAACACATATTAGTCAGAGAACACCCAACCCAACATGTGCTATGTATCCGATCAATACTACCACATTTTAAATTTTATCTTCAGTCAAGTTTTCTGATGTTTCCTATTGAAAGTTCTGCCACCAGCAGTGTCGCAGCCCAATAAGTAGGGAGTGCCATTCCCACTGGGGCTGAGTCTTCATGAAGCAGTGGCTCACAGCAGGGCTTAGATAGCACGGAGGGGAAAGCGCAGCACACAGCATACGCAGACACAGCCTGGATTCCTGTTGTACGCTCCCAATTTTCAATTTACTTAGCAAAAGCTTCAGAAAACTGTCAAGTGTCAAAGTCTGTAGCGTGTCGACAAAAATCTGTGAAAGGGTGTAAGTAAATGAATAGTGGATAAAAAAAATGTGCAGTATTAAAAACAAGGCTCTTTAGAGGGAGGCTGAAGTGCTATAGCAACTGAGCAGGAGAAAACTAGCAGATTTGACGGAGGGGAAGTCATAATTGTAACACTTTGCTATTGACAGATGGGGGCCCAGAAGGTAGCTGGGAGTCAAAACAGAGCACCAAACATGGGACTAACTTGCGAAAGAGTGGATGGGATCAAATACATGTTTAGAAAAAGATGATTACTTCAGAGGCCACTCTAAATACAGGTTTCTCAGCTGTGAGAGTTCGAAGCAGCAATTATTTTGAAGCTCTTGATTTTACGCTCGTGACATGGAAGGTCCAGTTGAGAATGGTGCCATTTGGTGGCTTTAATTGTACGATGGACTCTGGAAAAATAAAAGCTGGGAAAAGGGATGATTGTATCAAGTCTAAAATTAATAGAAATCATTTTACATGTCTTTGAGTGCATCATTCATTCATTCCACAATTATTTAAAAGACTTGTCTTACAAATCTGAAACTTCCCTAAATTCTGGGAATAAAACATTAACTAAGACACCTCCAGAGGTTTATAATTTAGTGAATGAAGACGACATAGAGCAGCATTAATTACAAACAGAAAAGTCGTGCCTCCCAGTGGCAAGCTACTGTTGTTTTCTGGAGTCCAGAGATGGTAGGTGTTGGAGTGGAGTGGATCTGCTTGCTTCTTTAAAGGAACACCAAGCTTCTGCAGGAAGTAGAAATGACCCCGTTAGAGAAGCAACACGTGGGTCTCTTCATGATGCACTCTTGGTTCTCTGTGAAGAAGGTTCAACCTTGCGTGCTCTGAGACTGGGGAGGTAAATGTGTGCACCAGGAGAAGAGGGAGGGGGCAGAACACACTGTACTGCCATTACTATGGCCCCTTCCACGTCCATGACGACAAGTGGAAAGAGCTCAGACTCTGAAGCCAGCTGCCTCACCTTCAGTCTTGAGCTTGTCCCCTGGCAGATGTGTGACCTTTAGTAAGTGATTAGGTCTCCCCGTGCCTTAGCACTCTCATTTGGAAGATGGGAATGAAGTAACTTCTGCCTTCTAGGGCTGTGTGTATCGAATACGTACAAACACAGAGAGACTTGAAACATGATCTGGACTATAGCGTGCACAGAAAGTTTCCTCCATTGACACTGAGGACCTCAGGTGAGAATCGTTCCAAGAAATTTGAGTCCGGGGGGGGGCGTGTCTAATGGGGGTTGAGGGTGTGTAACTTCTGGTCTTTTATTACACTGCTGGCAAGGAAGGAAATTTGCCACTCCTAACCTTAGGAGGAAGACATCTGTGTTTGCCTGGAGTGATTGCCAAGTGACATTTGCTGAGGAGCTGTTTCCTGTCTTTCATTCCACAAAAAAACTGTCTTGACAACCTATTCGATGTCTCTTTGCTATACTTCTGTTTCTTAAGGAAGGTTGTGCCTACTAGGGACTGTTTCTGTCACTTACCTGTGCACTGTCTGATTATTTTCTCCATGAGATTATAAATGCTCTAAGTCCATTACTGTCTGGGTCATAGTCCTGGAGTAAATATGCATGTAGAGTCCATCATGGGTCTGTAATGTGTATTTATAAATGAATGGATGCTAAATAATATGCTGGGGACTTCTATGGCAATGACTATGGTCCATGTTCAGGAGGGTCATAGTAAGCATTCTGTGTTTAAGACTGAATGAGCAAGACCCGTCCTGTCCATACTCAGTGGAGACAAGCTGTCCCCACCCTAGACTTTAACACAATCCTCACTGAACAACAAATTAGTTCCTTGTTGTTTGCTCCCGAATAGACTCATGTAGCATCTGGTTTCATAGAGACACAAGCTATGTTATACCGCAGCAACGGATAGCTCAGATGTTTCCATTCAGTATGGATCATCTCAAACCTGCCTCTCCTTCTGTGTGAATGATATGCTTAGCGCTAATGGCACTATGCAGAAAATTGACTTCTCTACTCAATGACCAAGTTCATGTTGGCATTTCAATATCCAAATGTGTTCCTAGATTTCTTTCTCGGAAAAATAAAGCAAACTTGTCAAAACAAGGTGCTTTTTTTATGTCTATACCCCTCAGAATAGAAAACATTGAAATAAATACCCCTTCTGGATCTTTACACAGCCTAAGAAGTGGTGTTTCTAATTAGTTTTGAGGCACACTGAAAATCCTAGTGGCTTCTTCTCGTTGATGGAATTCTCATGATGTCAAGCTTAGTAAAAAGGAGAACAGCAATGAAGTGTTGAGCATTGGCCTAAGAACTTCAAGTCTACTTGGGTACACTTAGGAGCCAGGTGCTATTGTTGTTTCTGCTATGTGACAAGAGAATTAAGTCGAATGTAATATCAGCTGCTCATGATACCTTGTAACAGTATGGCTGGGGTCTTTATCTGACTACACAATGGGTGCGCTCAAGCGTTACATAATAATGTGAATTTTCTTCAAGGCTGGGAATTGAATGCAGACCAGACAAGCATTCTTTCTCTGCTCTGTGTCCTGCCCCCTTTATTGATTTGATAAATTCATTCCTCCCCAATCACTGCTCTCAACTTCTTATGATATTTTGCCTATTTTTAGTTTTCTCTTGCTATTTTCAATTAGCCAGAATTGGAAAGAACTTGAAAATTATGCTGTATCTGAGTTAACGGGACAACTTCCTGAGGGAGCATCAAACTTTTCCTCTTTACGTTGCATGTGTGTATACATCGGTGTGTGTGTGTGTGTGTGTGTGTGTGTGTGTGCATGCTTGTGTCTGTTTGAGTCTATGCATGCATGTGTGTTTTTCTGTCTGGCCTTCCTGAATGCTTACTTACTAGCGCAGATCTGCATTAACATTATTGTTGGAGATTCTGTTAACCTTCCATGAAAATTTTGAGTGCAGCTCTTGGGTAACATGAAATGATTTTATTCCCAAACTGTTTTCCAAAGAACCCAAGTTCTTGAGCACAAGGGTGGAAATTTTTTAGGATTAAATATAGAAGTCCTGGGTTGACATTCAATAGGTTTCTTGGGACCAGGGACTCTTCTGGGCTAACTGCTAGTGAGCTCTATAATTTTCCGATGAGAGAGGTTCCTCCAGACTTTGAAGCATTTCTGCATCTGACTTATCAACAGCACACTTCTTCTAAGGGTGTTCTGTGGAGCTGTGTTCACACTGTGATGCGTAAGGAAACAGTTTTCTTACTGTGTCAAATTTCTATGGCACTTGCTCTCCTTTCCTTAGGAGGATGTTATCTCTGCCTAATGTGGTACACAGTGACGCGTGAGGGAATTTTCCAGTTGGTTTCACTACCAGGCTAAGCAGCATGCTTTAACAGCTCTATTCTGCTTCTTCAACAGATGTTTTACTCCGTCTAGGACCTCGTGCCATGGTGCCTCCGGCATGTTTGACAGTTGGCATGAATGCTTCTTAACTCCGCCCTTTTCCATGAACAAAGGGGAGCCATATTTTTGGCTGCCTACTTTAACTTGGAAATTAATAATAGCTCACTAAAACCAGCAGCCCTCAATCTTGAAGACATTCACATTCAGTGATTTGTATATGTAGAGATGAAAGCTTTCACACCCAGAAAATACCTCTACAGCCTGTGTGTCTTACTGCGTTACACAGTAAACACAAAACCCCAAGACTTGCAGAGTCAAATGAAGCCAGTTTCTGTCTTATAGATTTATGTCACTAGACCATAGTTATTTCAAATTCACCCTGAAGTGGCAGGACGTCCAATAGCATGAACATTAATATGAAGAATGACACCTGAAATTAATTAGAATCATTTCACATAGTTATACATTTATTTTTCAATCTTCTGCATATATCTAGAACTGGAAGTTATAATCATGTACCTTTTTAAAAAATTATTAGTAATAAAATAGTAAAATATGAAAATTTAAAACTTAAAAAATCAGCAGTAGTTGCCAATTAAAGATTAGTTACTATATAAATAAATAAGCAATTTGAATGACCTACAGAAAATGCATTTATATTTTTGGCAACTTAGATAATCTTCTGTCATTACCATGTGCTAACATATGGGAACACATGTGTGGGTATGCACACATATACACACCTCTTTGCTTGACCCCATATATCCTCAGGATATTGTTATGTATGTCAAATTTATTCAAACTCTATGTCAGTTTAAGAGTCCTGATTTACTTTGTGGTTTCTCATTCATAGATTTTTCCACTTCAGATCAAAAAATGTAGCTTGACCTAAGATGACTGCGCTTTGGAGACTATGGACAAGATTTTCTCTACCATTACTTTCCTGAACAGAGTAATACTATGCATGATATTTCTATTCTATTAAGTGAATAATCTAGAAATAACTTAAAATATATGGGAAGCTACGTGTATATACAATTTTATATCAGGATTTTGAAATCATGAATCCTGGTGTCTGCATCAGGTCCTCATATTGAGAAATAAGTACACTGAGCTATGACCTCCTTACCTAACTACCTAAATACTCTATTAATCAGGAAGGCACACAAATGTGTACGTGTCTATGTATACACACGCATGCACGCGTGCACACACATACACACACACACAGAAAGGCAAGATGTATCAACATAAAATTAGCTCCAGCCTTAGTAGAATTCAAGTTGTTGCTGTCTGTCATTCTGATGCCTCTGACGTCCCTTTCCTGTCACTAAGGTGATTCATTACACACTACTGTCTATTGAAATTCTTGTCACAAACCTTGTTCTTCTGTTCCTTACCACATGACTTGGTCAAAATATTGTTTTGAAAATACGAAGGAAAACAATGATAGGCTCTCTTAGCCTGCTTGGAATTATCAGTATCATCCTCCCAACCTACATCTTTTTATTTAGATCAAATTCATTTTATTATCAGAGAGAAATTTGCCCTTTGTGGCATAAAAACAAATTCTCCTTGTGTTTCCTTTACAGGTGCATCTCTCATGAAATTGATTATCATTTTTCTCTTCTGCTTTTAAAAAAATATTTGTTTGCCTGTGATATGACAAACAATGCTTTAGGTATTTTATCAGTATATCCAATTCAATGTTTATATTTCCCTCCATCAAAGAACACTTGTGTTCTTAGTCATTCATTTACTAACTATACATATATAAGAGCTGGAGACACATGAACTTTAACAGATAGACTCCAAACAGCCATGCACTGGGGACAGTGATTCTTAATGGAAGACACACACACAGCAAATTGTATCCTTCTCTGGCTTCTTCCCTAGAAACATTTGGGGGTTGGTCTTTGGTTTTAACCATGTCATGAGAAGCATTCCAAAGAAAGAAGTAGTTAGGCTGTGTCAAGAAGAACTATGGGGAATATTTATAAGAAAGAATGTCACGAAGAGTAACAAAGACCATATGTATTAATTTGCACTGATATGGATGAATATTGAGTAAAACCTTATAATTCCATTGGTATGTAGACCACTACAATGATGGAAGTCACCGCCATGCCCTCAAGAAGTGTTGATGTGTAAGTAACACAACCCTGGTTTGTGAAGAAGCAAGCTCCATTTCTATCCATGCCATGATTATATGAGACTGTGCAAATGGAAAACCACAATTGTACTTTAGTCTTAAGTCTTTATATTCAACTTTTAATACAACCAAATCACAGAATAATGAAGAAGCAAGAAGGCAAAGGTGATGCTAGTCCTTGGTCTTCTCTTTCTATCTGTTGAAGTCACAGTCAGTGCTCATAAAGAACCACACTGTTACAAGCCTGTACTGATTTCTCATAGAGCAACCTAGTAGTAATATCTTCCCTCATGACTCATCTGCTATTTATGAGCTCACCTGTTCATGGCCTAGTGTAAACAATTGCTTCCCTGTTTTCTTCTTAGTGCTAATGATGTCTCCATGAGTATTAAAAGTTTCTTTACATCGTATTACTGTCTTCTGATTTGGGGGGAGTAGAGAGGTAGGGGATAATCTTTCATCTCCCCCCTCCAAGGTTTCATTGCTCCCTTCTCAGCTTTTGCTCGTCTCATAGGCAATGCTTCTCAACTATGACTGCACATTGGAATCATGTGGTAAAAGTTGACAGTACCAAGATGCTGTCACCTGGGTCTGTCTCAGGTCAATGAAATAAGAAATGAAACCATTGAAGGGGACTCTGGCCTTTTAAGTCCAAAGTCCTCTGGATATGTTCACTGAAAACCCTGAGTTAAACGTGAATATTTCAAAAGTTCACATTTCCCAAGACTTTGTCATCTGAAACCTTACACTCTCTTAACACAAGTCCAACCTTGGCAATTGTAATTGTTAAAAAGGGCTAAATTACACTGTTTGATAGAAAAGGATAATTTTAGCTGCGATGGCACACCACCACTACCTTTTCCTTAGGTTAACAGAGAGATTTGAGTTGCCTCTTTCCTGTGAACCTTTACCTACAGTTCCACAATATTCTATGCAAGATACCAAGGGAGAAAACAACTAAGCAATTGAATCATGACAATTACCAGCATGGAGAGATATTCATAAAGGTACAAGTGGCATTCTGTGGTAAACAATAGATATTTATTTGGACTTAAGGTCCACGCAAGAAGAAAAACATGCTTAGTCCTAAAAACATAGCCAGGGTCTTGGTGCTAGTGACACTATAGTCCTCAGAAGACAATCTGCTACCACAATTTTGTTAGACCTGTGAAAATCCTTTCTATATTCTAAATCTTATTGCAATGATATTTCATCTCTATTTTAATAAATAAAGCTTGCCTGAAGATCAGAGAGTGAACCAGCCACAATGGTCAGTCTTACAAACCAGACAGTGGTGGCACACATCTTTAATCCCAGGATTTGGGAGACAGAAGCAAATGGATTTCTGTGAGTTCAAAGCTACTCTGGGCTACACAAGATCAATGCAGAAACAGATCCAGGTGGAGGTGGCTCACATCTTTAATCCAAGAACTAGAGAGAAGTAAGCCAGATGACACAGGAACTCTGGTTCTTTCAGTCTGCAGATTTCTTAGTGGCTTGGCTGTTTTGCTTTTCTGATCTTAACCCCAATATCTGCCTCTGGGTTTTTATTAATCATGCTACATCTTACCATTATTCCCTCTGATAAATGTAACTGACACCATTGTTAAAGAAGCTTTTCCTTACAGCAAATGGAGACCATCACAGAAAACCACAATTCAACAAAATACAGGCATCCATGAATCATGGGCAACCCAGCATCTACATCAGGGCTCCTGCATCTGTGGCTCAGGGAGCATGGTAAAAGAGGGGTCTGAAGGTGATAGGACCCAGAATACCAGGAAAACTGCTATGAAACAATCTCTCCTAGAAATGACTGCTTAAAGACTAGAAAAACAGTAATATTAGTGGATACATTAACATTGAAGGGCAAAAATTTCGCCAGTTCCTTTCTTAAGCAAAGAACAATAGGCAGCTAGTGACTACTGTATGAAGAATGGCTTCTCTCAGAGATGAGCTGCCCTTTTTGATTGTCCAATGAAGAGTAGTCAGCTTTGAAGTTATATATGCACAAACAATAAAAAGTTGACTCAGAAGGATGTGCATATTCATAAGCATACATATATATTTATGCAACAAACATGATAAAATATAAAGAGATTATAAAATTGATGAGTATATTGAAGTAGTTTGAAAGAAAATTACTGGAAGGGACTAGAGGGAGGAAAAGAATGAAGAAAATGGTGTAATTCTATTTAAATTATTAAAAAATTGAAGGATATTGATATTTCTATATTGCTATTATAGTCACAAAGAGAATACTAAGTTTATTTATTTTTCCCTTTACTCTGCTTTTCAGTGATGTAAAGTCACACTATATAATTTTGAGTTACATAAAGACAGGAAATTTATTTAACAATTTCATGTAATTTGATTGCATCCATCTCCATATGCCTTTCCCTTCGTCTTCTTAGTCCTTACTGGCTCCTAAGTCCTCTTCCTTTAAATATCCCTTCAGCTTTCAAGTCCGCACAAATACATGCATGCATAAACATATGTGTAATGCATATGTGTGGTTTTATATATCTAAAAAATATAGGAACCCAAAATAAGAGAAAAATATGTAATATTTGTTTTTTTTTTGAATTTGCTATATTTTCCTTAAAATGACTATATCCATTTGCATCTTGTTTCAGGTGCATTTATAGTATGATGACTAAACATTGTGACCATATCAACTTGTAAAAGAAAGTATTTAATTTAAGACTCCTGGCTCAGAGGGTTTAATCAAATAGCATCGTGGAACACAGCACAGTAACATGTAGGCAGGCATGGTGCTGGGTCAGTAGCTGAGAGCTTCCATCTAATCCATGATCAATAGGCAAATAAAATGAGGAAGAAAGAGCTAATGGAGAAGGGCATGGCTTTTGAAACCCATCCCCAGTGACACATCTCCTTCAACAAAGATGTACCTCTAATCCTTTCTAAACAGTTCTCCAACTAGGGATCAAGCATTCAAACATCTGAACCTAAGGGGGCCATTCTCATTCAAACCATCACACATCCATTTTCCAGTTAACAATGTAATGGCATCCTTCTTTATGGTTTAGTGTATTAATACCACTCTATATATCATGTAAATGACACATCAGAGAAATGCAAGCCAAAACAACTCTGAGATTCCATCTTACACCTGTAAGAATGGCCAAGATCAAAAACACTGATGCCAACTTATGCTGTAGAGGATTTGAGGTAAAGGGAGCACTCCTGCATTGCTGGTGGGAGTGAAAACTGGTACAGTCCCTTTGAATATCAGTATGGTGATTTCTCAGAAAATTAGGAAACAACATTCCTCAAGACCCAGTAATACCACTTTGGGTATATAACCAAAGGATGCTCATCGTACCACAAGGGCATGTGCTCAACGATGTTCATAGCAGCATTGTTTGTCATAGCCATAACCTGGAAATAACCTAAGTACCCCTTGACCAAAGAATGGATAAGGAAAATGTGGAACATTTATACAATGGAGTACTACATATCAGAAAAAAATAAAGACGTCTTGAAATTTGCTGAAAAATGGGTGGATCTAGAAAACATCATATTGAGTGAGGTAACCAAGACCCAGAAAGAAAAATACCATATGTATTCACTCATAAGAAACTTTTAGACATAAAGCAAAGAAAACCAATCCACAAATCACAATCCCAGAGAACCTAGACAACAATGAGGACCCTAGGAGAGACATATGTGGATCTAGTCTACATGGGAAGTAGAAAAAGACAAGATCTCCTGAGTAAATTGGGAGCATGGGGACCTTGGAAAAGGGTCGACCAGGAGGGGAGAGGCAGGGAGGGAAGCAGAGAAATATGTATAGCTCAATAAAATCAATAAAAAACTTAAAGGTATAATATTATATTTAGTTTAATGTATGGTTCCATGAGTTTTAATTATAGTATCTAAAAATCTACAAAACTCAAACTATAAAATCCTTGAATATCTCACATACAAACACACTATTTATTCTCAAAGCATCCTCCAAGAAGTTCTGGAAAATTTTGGGATCAATTGAAAGGGTTCTCAAGGTGCTTGCTACATCTTAAAATCAGTGTAAAGTTAAAATTTCTTTACATATTTAAAGAAAATATTACTTACTACAACAGACCTATACAGGCTCACTTTTTACTAATCCAAATCATAAACATAATTGTCCAAATATAAAGCAATGGTTTTCAGCTTGTTCCTAATTTTGTTCTGAAATACACTAGCAATTTTTAAAAATTATTATATAAGTGAAATGTGTCATGTGTGTATTATTATTCTATGCAAATTTATAACTACATTTTAAAATCTTAGCTTTAATTTCCAATATTTTAAATGATATGATATAATCCATATATAAATTAGCTCTTTGTGTTTTCTTTTAGTTTTTGTTTTATTAAATATCGAAGGCTCTATTTGTTTTTTTTTTATGTGTCATTCTTATGCAAGGGCCATGCTAATGTTCTCGGTACCATTTCGATTTTTGTTTTTGTGCTACTGAACCAAGCCCTTCGATGGATTTTAAGAATCTGAGAGTATATGTAGAACTTACATTGAGAAGTAGGGTTGAACAATATTTGTTCTAGATCCTTGTAACCTTATTTCCCCAAGGGTATAAAGTTACCATTATGAAGCACTGCTAAGACATTTCATTCTGACCTCTATTCTGGCAGTGATGCTCTTCAAGTTGTATTTCTTTGTCCACATAGGTAAAATCTTCATTCATTTATTCAATACGCTTTTAGTTTATTGACAACAACGAGCCAACCATGTTCGAAGGTTGGGTAGGGCAGACCATAGACTAGGATTCTGCAGCTTTCTTAATCAAGGAGTATCTACACATCGGTCCTTAAGACAGACAAGAACAAGGATGCTCTCAGTAAGGACAGGTTGTAGACTGTTAAAGTAACCACCCCAGGCTTTAATGACATACTCCCATCTGGTATTTCCCAATGATGGGCAATAGAACTCCCTTCCATCCTAAGGCTCCTGATGAATGCCTCAGGATGGTGTGGAAACCGTTAAAAAAACTTTAAATCAATATTGTATGTAGCTCTGATTAATAAAATTTAATGTTTCTAGAACCCAAGTCTTGCATGAAATAGCAATGTTACTTACTGAACCATAGTTAACTATGATATTGCATTAATCATAAGAACTGTGACACTCTGCCTTGTGACTTGAAAGGATAAGAAAATCCATGGTAGGTGAGCAGTAGAATTAACCGACAGAGTACCCTAGAATATATTTGGGGCAGAGAGATGGGGCTGGAGATATAGTTCAGAGGTGATGTACTTGCCCTGCGTGCTAGAAACCCTGGGACTAGTCCCTAACCCCACAACAAGCTCAACACTGCTTTGCATTAGCAAGAACTGCTTCTTAGATAAGTTCCCATTGTACCTGAGTGGGAAAAGAAAGCAAAGGAAGGAGGAAGAGGAAACAAAGAAGTGTGACATCTGAACTCAAAGTGACCGTGTATTTTCACCTCAGAGGGTGATGGGAAGAAATGACAGTTTATAGTCCGGAGAAAAACCAGTGGTCCTCTCAGTCCTGAGACAAATTTAGCTGTGTTTTGAAGGCCCCCATACACAGCACTACTGAATTTTATTCTGCAAACCATAGCCACTCCAATGGAAGAGTTAAGGAACAAAGCGTTCAGAAAACAATTGACTGTGAGAAAGAAACTGTTCAAATGTAGAAGGAGCGGGAATGAAAAGAGATTAAGGATAGAGAATGAGGAAGTATCACAAAAAAAAAAACCCTCATGACAGGTAAGAATAAAGATGAGAGACAGATTTGCTAGGTGATTGTCAAGAAGAACTTATTTTTAAAGTGTGACTGTTGATGGAGCATTTATAAAAAGTAAATCAGAGAGTTGTGTCAGGGCTGCTCTTTAGATGACTACTTAAAATTCACACTGAAAAAGTAGGATGGAAATCAGACCGGTGACCAGGAAGGTTGGGGGAAAGGCATTGGGTTCCATTTGAGGTATCTGTGGTGAACAGGGGAAGCGGTGCCAAGAGAGCCGATGACCCTGATGCAGAGACAGCAGAAGGAACGTTCAGGGAGAATTATATCATGGCCCTGTAGAATACCGGGTTTACAATTAGATGGGAAATAGGATTACCCTGTGGAATTTTTCAGAGTTCAAAAAGATGAGTTAGAATATTAATTAAAGATATGATTCCAGGTTGGCAATGTAGCATGGTTCTCAAACGGTAGCCCACAGAAGGTGATGAGCAAGCAAGAATCTTGGGGACCAAGGCAATCCAAGATACGCGGTGAATCTCAAACACCCAAGGACTAGAGATGACGCCCAGCAGTAAGATGCCTGCCTTGCCTGAGAGAGGCTCTGGGTGTTATCCCTGACACCATAGCAAACGAGGATGATCTAGTCACGGTTTTAGTTGCTTTTCACCTCATTTGCTAAGTGTATTCGTTTTTTGGTTTGATAACTTGTTTTGCATGTAATTATGCACACGTGTGTTTGTGTGAGGGTATGTGAGTGGGTACCTGCATATAGGTTCCCTAGGAATTTAGAGGCATTGTATCCCCTAGAGCTGGAGGAACAGCCGGTTCTTAATCACCAGATAAGGACGTGGGAAATTGAACTCCAGCCCCCTACAAGAGCAGGGCATGCTTTTAAGTAACAAGGCTCTTCTCTAGTTCCTACTCAGAGTTTAAAATTGCTTAAAACATAAACCATGAAAATCCCATTTCAGATGTGATTCATTCACTTCTGAAGGTTTTATAATTGAGGATACCTCCTTTCAGAAAAAAAAAGTTTATCTCAAAGAACCTCCTTACACTATTTCATCCTTGAATAATATACACTAAAGCATCCCCAAAAGACATACACACCCATCTTTTTTTTTATTTAAAAATATTTTTTTTTTTTTTTAAAAAAAAGATGAAAAGAAATTGTTGGCCTCTGGTTCCCTACAGCATCTGAGATAGATATCTCTGTGAATGAGGTTCCCAAATTGACTAACTAAGTAATTCAATCTGAAGGAGAAGACAAGGCTGCCCTTGACAGTTTTCACTGACATCAAGTTGAAGGTTCAGCTAGAATGGGGCATTTGACGAGCACCCCCAGACCACTTCCTTCCTTTTTCTTCAGCTGGAAGTTTGGAGTTTACCCATCTCTGCGTGAGACCTGTGGTTATTTTGATGTAGCCCGTTTGATGCCATTAGAGAGGAAACCGTGCTCTAGAGCCAAATGGCACAAGTGTGTGTCCTGACATTAACTTTAATGTGCACCTGGGTTTCAAAAAAGGAAAAACAGAAACCCAAGTTCCTTTCTTTCCCTTTTGGGATTCAACCTTAACACCATTTTGTTTAAATTTCATAGTTTCAGTTTCATCAAAGTCAAATGTGTTTATGTGAAATTGCACACCAGATGTTCGTAGCTATGGATGTTGTGGAGGATTTCGTCGCCAATGTGACCCTGTGGATTTCATAATTATGAACCAAAGCCAGGATGTTTATATAAGGTTTCAACCATGGACTATATGGAAATTTGGTAATAAGGGTGATATGGTCTCAGAGTTATATCTATTTTATATATTTTAAGTGGTTTGTTTTAGGCAAATTAGGGCCTGTACAAATTGAAGTTTGAAGAGGTGTAAATGGATGGAAAGTCTTTATAGATCCTGTTTCTATAATTCTTATCATCAGTGTGATGTAACCTGTGAAGTAAGAGAAAAGAAAACAAGGTTTGCTGAACTTTAAACATGATGCTTGGAAATAGAAAACACTATCCTGAGTGAGGTAACCCAGACCCAAAAAGAGGATCATGGGATGTAATCACTCATAATTGGTTTCTACCCATAAATAAAGGTCACCTAGTCTATATTTTGTGATCCTAACGAAGCTAAATAAGAAGGTGAACCCAAAGAAAAACATATAGTTATCTTCCTGGCTATGGGAAGTAGACAAGATTGACGGGCAAAAAATTGGGATCTTGAAGATGGGGTGGGATGGGGGTAAGGGGAGATGGGGAGAGAAAATTGAGAAGGGGAGGATGGGGGAAACTTGGGGAAACGGGATGATTGGGATAAAGGAAGGTTGGATAGGGGAACAGGGAAGCACATATCTTAGTTAAGAGACCCACCTTAGGGTTGGCAAGAGACTTGAACCTAGAGTGGCTCCCAGGTGCCCAGGGCGATTTCTTCAGTTAGTTCCTTGGGCAGCTGAGGATAGGGAACCTGAAATGACCCTACCTATCCTATAGCCATAATGATGAATATCTTGTATATCACCATAGAACCTGATGGATGGAGATAGAGACAGAGACCCACACTGGAGCACCGGACTGAGCTCCCAAGGTCCCAATGAGGAGCAGAATGAGGGAGAACATAAGCAAGGAAGTCAGGACCACAATAGGTGCACCCACCCACTGAGACAGTGGGGCTGATCTATTGTGAGCTCACCAAGGCCAGCTGGACTGCGACAGCTGGGATAAAACCGGACTCTCTGAACATGGCGGACAATGAGGGCTGATGAGAAGCCAAGGACAATGGCACGGGGTTTTGATCCTACTTCATGTTCTGGCTTTGTGGGAGCTTAGTTAGTTTGGATGTTCACCTTCCTAGACCTGAATGGAGGGGGGAGGACCTTGGACTTTCCACAGGGCAGGGAACCCTGACTGCTCTTCAGACTGGAGAGGGAGGGGGAGAGGAGTGGGGAGAGGAGTGGGGAGAGGGGAAGAGGGGCAGGAGGAGGGGGAGGGAAATGGGAGGCTGGGAGGAGGCGGAATTTTTTTTTCAATAAAAAATAAAAATTTTAAAAAAAAAGGATAGTGAAAAAAATGATGCTTGTGTAGCTGGAATGTCAACTTCATTGCTTAACAGCCATACTTGCACACCCACCTTTTTTTTAAAGCACAGATTGCTGAATCTTATCACCAAGTTTCTGAATCTGGTCCTGGATGCAGTCTGAGTTTTCCCAATGCTCTATCAGGGTCTAAAACTGCTGTTCTTTGTTTAAGGGCTATATCTTTGTGAGGCTGAATGAATATCTGGCCGAATCAAGCTTATTTAATGCATCAGTCAATTTATTGTTGCTGGGGAAAAAAATCCCGGAAGTTGGATTGTTGTTGTTGTTATGAAAAGAGATTTACTTAGCTTACATTTTTGAGGCTGGCATTCCAAATAATGTATTGCTGGCTCTGGAATGATCTCTTGGGTTGTCATTACATGATAAAAGTCATCACACATGCAAAGAAGCGAGTAAATTGGCAAGCTAAAATGTCCACGGCATGGAGGGGTAGTTTATGTCTTATAGTAACTAATTTTTGATAGGACTAGCAGATCATGTGAGAACTACATAAATGTTTCATGAATGTCAAAAGGTCCTAATTGTGTTCATTAAGACCCACGTTCAGCATTACCTCACTGGGACCAGGAGTCTAAGACAAGAGCTATTGGGAGATTAATCACATCTAAATCAATCTGACTCTTCAAGTGGAATAAACTGATGCTTCTTGGGGACTCCAGTCACCATGTGAAAAGCTTTACAAAAAGGAGGACTATCTAGAGTCGCCCAGAAAGCCAGACAGAGGAATCCAGTGCATCTACAATGTCTTATTGAAGTAGAATATTCTGGAATGCTCCTGTAGACAAAAGTGATGACACAAAGGTAAGCAATTGTCATGCAGGTCCAGCATGGGTCATCCAGTGTCCTCAGATAGTGGCCTCTAAATGAACAACTGCTACGGAACAAATCCCAGATGCAAACTGTTGTGCTGTGCTCAATCTTCAGCCTCCTGAATCACAGATTCGAAAGTTGGGGTCCAAAACACTAACAAGCTCAGGATTAATTCTGATGGATGCTTCTTTTCAAGAATCTGAGTTCCGAAGAGACAGAAATTAATTAAAAAAAAAAAAGAATCTGGGTTTCCATGTGGTTATATCAGCATAGCTATTTGATTACTCAGGTAGACACCAAATATGAAGTTTATGAGTGCCAGTGTCATTATTTTTATCTATTTCTCCAAATATCCATAATTTCCACTTATATCATTCAAACAAACCTTTTCTCAATGACTTGAGGACTCACTATTCTGAACAATTTCAAATGAGTAACATTAGACTCTGAAAAGATGGGTTGTCTTAAGGTAGTTTCTAAAGGCTATGACTGAAAACCCCATACTGTGTCATCTACATATAACAGGATTTTATGTAGTGTTGTTATTTAACTCTACTTAAACATGCTCTAGATGTTGGCATAGTAAGCTTGGACCGGTCCTGTACCCTTAAATTGGAGAGTTTCCACCCTGCTACACCACTGTAGTACAACAACCAGACCAGGCTTAGTTTGTTTTCCATCACTGTAGCAAAATGATGAAACACATGGTGAACAGAGAGTTGTGTAGCTGAGGGTTCTAGAAGCTAGCAAATAGAAGTGTCTGGTGAGGCTCTCTCGTGATATCACAACAGAGCAAAGGGTCTCACATGAGGAGACTTGCTCTGTCTGCTTAGAAAGTCACCGATGCTCTCAGAACACCATCTCCTGCACATAAGAGTTTGGGAATTAAATTCCCAGCACATGACCTTTAAGAACACACCTTCAAATCAGGGAAGAGCAGGTGGTTCAAAGAATTATCATCTGCCTTACATCTCCAGACTAAATGTTCTAAATGTAAAGTCACCTGAAATTTTCCAAAATTCTGAAATCTAGAACAAACCACTGTCGTCCATGAGATTCCCTGCTTTCATGTGTCCCCAATATTATTTCAATGCATAGCTAAGCCTAAGAATAAGCATTTGCCCTAAATAAGCCATATGTCAGAATGTTAGGTCTGAATCTAGGACCTGCACTGAAGGGTTTATAGGATGTTGGTGAGAGTCATATGTCTTGCAAAGAATGACAGTAGACAAAGATAAAACGTTCCACATGCATCACTATTCCCAAGACACCAGCAAGAGATTCATAGTGAGTGCTGGACGCCATCCCGGTCCTCAATGGGTACTTTGAAAACAGTGGGGCTTTCTGTCAAATGTGGACATGCAGTGTCTGGAAGGCCATCTGTACCGACATTGTCAAAGGAATTTTTGGAGCAAGCAAGAATTGGGACCAGCTGAACCTCTGGTCCTTCTGAGACGGAGAGAGATTCTTGGTTGTTTTGCTGTTTGCCGTTTTGCTGGTTCAGCAGTGAGAAATAGGAAGTGGGACTGAAACCATCCTGTGGCAGCAATTAGGGTTTTAAAAAAAATACCCACAGATCTAGCGCTATTTTATCTGAATTCTGCTATTTTATATAAACGTCTTTACACATTTCTACTCAGGATTTGGAAAATATCCACGATTAATCTTGTCAATATGCTTTCTCGGTGTTTAATACTAAAATATCATGGTAACTCAGTGAAAGCAATAGTAAATTAATATTAACATTTGTATCCCATTTCAAGCACTTCTATGAGGTCCAGAATCCTACATCCAACTGTCTGAATTCCTCCCTTAACTTCACTGAAAGGCATGGCCCAAACTTGATTTTGATTGCTATGATCCATTGCTGCTCACTTACCTTCTTCTCTTCCTCTTTCAGATCCACAACTCTGGCTGAGCATCCACAGTGGCTCCTTGGACCCTTCTCTGGTCTGACCCAGGTTGGGCTTGGCTGTGTGTATCCTGCCTTGGAGATTAGAAGCTGAGAAAGTGGCTATGTTACTTCTTAGATCACATTAGTGATGAATTGTGTGTTTCCGCTCATGTCCTCAAGAGTCCCTTTTCTTGTGAGGAAGGGTAGGCTCTAATTTGTGGCAATTCATTTAGCCCAGGCCAAAGACACAGCCCATGGAGGAGAAATGTCTACGTTCATTTCTGTTGTGCAGAACTCACTGTGTGAACCCTTGATGCTTTATGCTTGGTTGGTTGATTTGCTTTGTACAAGGTCAATGTAGTTTTCATACCGGGTTCTTGGGCTGGTCTTCCTTCCTGGTTTTCTTTTATTGTTTTGTGAATGTATGTATACCATGTCACTTAGAACATACGAGTGCCCGGTGCACGCTGTAAAAAAAATCTCTGCTAGGCATTTGCTGCAGCCACAACCAGGGAGGTCTTCCATAACATCATATGTCATAATCAAGCAGGTTATTGCCACAAGGGGCCAGCACTGAAGAACTTGTCTCAGTACCTGCGCTTCATTGTTTTGGTGTGGTCACTGAGATTATAACTTATCTTCAGTTACACCTCAGAACCTTTAATTAGAATAGGATCCCCGTTGTCACTATGGCTTCTCCACCAATGATTTGTTGATGAAATGGGACCAACTGTCCTGTAAAAATGTCTGTGGTGACAGACTGACCTAGGTGTACTCTGTGATGACAAATGGATCCTAAAATGGAACTGAAGAGGTATTAGACTTAATTTCTACTGTTTGTGGTCAATGAGAAGGGTAATGTTTAGTGCTGTGCCACTTAACCCATGTATTGTCTGACTACCTCATGTCTGGTAAAGTGTGGAATTTATTTATTTTATAAACATGTGATCATGTTTTATGTCAAACTTATTCATAGATGTATATGTGAATATATTCTTTCCTCTTTTTCCACAAAACGTGACAGATGGCATAGTATACCCACTTTAAAATTTCTTGCATTTTAAATTAAAATATGCCAAACCAATAACTCCGTATCTGTACATGAAAATTACTTTTCTCTGTGTTAAAACCACATTCTAATGTTCTCAGCCATCCTCTATTGATGGGTATTTGATTGCATATTTTTGTATTATGCTCATTTCATTTTATATCTGAAGATGCACCCTGGGGATTGACTTTTGAAAGCAGGCCTGCTCTATCCAACAGCAAGTATCTGTGTAACTCTGTTAGGTGTCATCTTTCCCTGGGCTATACATTTTGCATCTTTTCCAGTAATGTAATAGACACAAGAGTTCTTTTCAGCATCATTAGTCAAGTGGATCATTCAGCTTGTCCATACAGTGGGGCTATGTTTTTGCCATTGGTGGTCAAGTTAAGTATGCATCCAGTGTTCAAGGACAATGTGTATTAATTTTTCTTTCAAGCAGATTGTTTTGTGTGTCTTTGATTACTTATTAATTTTAAAAATTCTTTTACTAAATTAGGGTATCTGTCATTCCTTTACTTACCAAATCTTATCATCTGGTGTTCCTTTTGCAAAGGGCATGTAATAGGTGTTGTGATATTCCTAAATAAGGTTGTCCTTTGGGGATCCTGTTGTGCAGGTTTTATCCAAGTGTGTGCCACTCTTGAGTCTTATAATAATAATCTCACCATTTAAATCACACATTTTCATTTATCTGTCTCATGACATGCTATGGGAATGGTGTCATTAACTTCTTGTCTTCATGTGTTTGGTGAAACTTCCACATAATGGAGTCTGGGTTTGCATGTTGGCTGCTTTTCGTTCTTCATGTGCACACTGGCTATATGACCCTTTTGATTTGTAATATTATGTATTCTTGAAATATTTTATTTAGATTTTTTAGTAAGCTGAATATATTTTTAAGACAAATATATATGAAATAGCATCTCATAATTTTTGGAACTTTCATTTGCTTGAAAATATGACTTATTCCTTGATAATTTTTTATACAAATAGTGTTCATTTAGCCCTTCTCTGTGTTGATAAAGGTAACTGTCAATTGATTCATTGATTTTTCAAATTACCAGCCTTTGGTTCAATTCACTAGCTCCCTAAAATGTCAATAGTTTCTCAGCAATTCTTTCATCTTTTGCTTCCTGCTGCTCATCTTTGCCTTACTTTTGTTCTCTTCCTATTATTTCCAGTTGAAGTTCATTGCATTTTTATGTGACTCACTGCTCTGGATTCTTCTGAGCATGAGTTTCTGAGGTCTAGAAGTTCTGTGGACCCCCTTGATGCTGAAATTGTTTAATTGTGAGTTTATTTAATTGATTTATTTAGTTTCTTGGTAGATAGGTCTTGGAAAAGGAAAGAAAGATACCTAATATCAGTCTTCCATGCCAACACCATAATTCTGTCTGCTGAACTAAAGATGACACTTGGTTTTAAATCCGGAGCTTTGAAAACCAAGTAGCACCAGCTGGCTGTGGTTTTCCCACATAGAAAGAGTCCTGATGTTTTCTCGGGGTTACAGAATTTTCTGGAAGCATAGTTTCTGGGGGGAATTTCCTAAAGGGCAGAGATTTTAGACCCCAGGGAGAAGACACTCTGTAAAGTTTAGAGGGTTTACAAGGTAGTTGGCCGAATTCACTGCAACACGTGGCTCAGAGACAAAACTGAATTTCTATTTTCTATAGTCGTCATTGGCAGAGAGAAAGATTTCTTACAGGAAAAGAAAGAGAGAGGAGGAATAAGTGAGAACAATCCTGACACACAATGGAAGGAGTTCATTAAAGATGACCTCCTGCTTCTCCTTATCCGGGAATATGAACAATCTCAGTACCAGTACAAGGAACATTATCAGTTGCTTCCCTAAAGGACTTCCACATGAAAACATATACGGATAACAAGAGTGGAAACAGCACTCAAGGTCAAAAGCAGAGAAGGAAGACAGAAGAAGCGGTGAAGACCAATGTATCATGGAAAGTCAGCGTTGCCTGCAGGTCCAGAATGGGGGCTGATTGAGACGGACAGACAGCGTCAGTTCTGGCAATGGGTACCCATCTAGTAAGAGCAGAGCAACCAGCACAATAAACTGAGCATAGGAAGAAAGAAATGAGCATGCAATGTGGACATGGGGTTAGCCCAGAACGCAGTAGTGCAGATGGCTCAGCTCCTCCAGATTGTAACTCTACTTAAGGAAGACGTGGGAGGTGGAAAGCAGAATGTGGACGTCTTAGGAGCCCCCGGGGGGGGGGGAGGGAATCCTTGGCTCTTTTTGAAATCTCTTACTTGTTCTTTGAGACACTTATGCTAGCTGCCAATCAGAGTGGCTAACAAGTCTCAAAAAAGTTGTGAAAGAAGTTGTTACCGCACAGTAGGACTTCACCCCAGCCAAACCATGGGACTGGTTCCCCAGGCCTGGGTGTCTTGGTAGGTGCACATTCACCAGATCAGCAAGAATTCTTCAGCAGGTGGTCAGAGATTGGACTCAAGGTATGTAAAACTAATGCCACGAGACTCTGCTTTAACCATAGTTTCATTCATGGAACCCTTTTTCCATAATTGCACTTAAATTCAAACAAGCATAAAGAGAGCCTTGTGGCAGAGGAGAGATGGAGAATGCTGGGAGCTAAGGGGAACTGGCTAGACAGGAAGCAACATGCTTTTGCAGGAGCAGCGAATGTGAGTTACAGATAACTAGCCTGCAGCAGAGATGCTCCAAGCACCTCAGAAAGAAAAGCCTTAAAGAGCACGTGGAATTACATCAAGACAGTGATGGGGAGAGCTGTTGACCCAGAACACAATGGTAGGGCAGTGAGGTTTCAACCAAGTGAAAGAATGACCGCCGAACAAATAGTCTGGGGCGCATGCGCGTGCATCAGCATCCCTAACTTTATCCAGGATCTTCCTCTGCAGCAACTAGTGCTGACCGGCAAGCTGAGATATCTTGATGCCTGAAGAAGGGCCGTGCTCGTTGATTAGTGGGGACTTTGCTGGGGAGCAGAAGAACAGTACCATTCTCATAGGCAGTCCTTGAAAAACAGAATACGGATGTCTCCACAGGTCTGCAATGTACTGAGATAGCTTCAGCAGTGGGAGCATGAGGAAACCATCATGTACTAACAGGGACCTGGAGAATGCAAGGGTCTACACTTAAGGCCAATTGCATTCATTGACTTCAGTGTACAGCTTGCTGACTCTGTGATTCTTGCTTGACAACAAAAGGTCAAGGAGTCTAATCAAATTGGAGCTGCTCTATTATACACTCAGGTGGAAGAGATTCCCTTCACTAGGGTCTGAAAGCCACGTGGAAGCACCCCATCAGCAAATCCCCTGCTCCTCTGCCCTTCTCTCTTGCTGCATTTGCCTCTTGCTGTCATTTATTTAGATGCTTTTTTTCTTCCTTGGTTATTTCTTCTTCTATTCCTCTCTTTTTCCTTTTACATATACACACTCTTCTGGTAGGGTGAGCTGGAACACTATTATTGCTGTGAGGAAATAATAAACAGGCTCTGTCTGTATTTAGAAATCGCCAAGGGAAGAAAAACAGCGAATCCTGCTTATCCAGATGTTGGCACATACAAGGGCTCAGAACGCCCTTCACCCCCAGAAAACACTCCAAAGCACAGCCCACAATCAAACTAAGACCATCCAGCAGTAATGAGCTGAACAACAAGACCCCATTACTACAGCACGTAGGTCAAGATTTAGACACTTTATGTGCTCTTCATTGAAATACAGAATATATCTCAAAAATTTCCAAGATCACGTATTCCTCTCTCTCTCTCTCTCTCTCTCTCTCTCTCTCTCTCTCTCTCTCTCTCTCTCTCCTCTCTCTTTTCCTTCCTTTTTAAAGGGGGATGGTTCTGGTTTGAGGCAAGTATGTTTGTTTTTCCTGCATAATAACTCCTAGCTAAGAAGAAAAGTTAGTATTGTTAAAGCAAAGGAATAATATCTCTCCATGGTATGGTAGTGTGTTTCTTTCTTTCTTTCTTTTTTTTTTTTTTGACCCATCTGGTTTGTCAGAAAAGTCTCCTACCTCTGATATTTATACAATATCATGCAAATGTCAAAATCTGAATGTCATCTTCAAAGACCCTTTTATGTCAGGCAACCCCTTTATAGGAAAAAAATAAACAATTTTATGTATGCATGCTTGATGCCAGTCCAATTAATAAAAGCCTTTTTTGCTATGCTTGGCTACAAGCAAGTTTCTCTTTTGAAAATGAACAGAGGGAGAATGAGATAAAGGTCTGTATTGTTTCCTTGCTAATTTTACACTTTCATTTTTAATTTGTGTTTGGATGTGAGGATCTTGGTGCAGATGGTGTGATAGTCCACAGTATGTTCTGAGAACCTGAAATGATAACAAAGATATGCAAATCGAGAGGGTGCTTTGGATGAAAGCCAAGATAGCCCATTCCACAATAGCGGAAAACAAATTGATGTGCCCGGCAAACTACCCAGAGTAGCACTAGGAGATGTAACAGTGCCAAAACAAATTATATTAATGACCTTAGCAGTTTGCTCAGTTCTATTGGCCAGCTTAATGTTGGTTACATTTGTCTGCATTGGCACTTCATTTACTGTGCAAAACAACTTTTCAAAAAAAAAAAGCAAAACAAAATAAAAAAACCGATAAACTTAATGCAATTTAATCTTCATAATTATAAAAAATGTTGTAAGATTATTTTGACACCTAGAGAATGTTTAGTGATACTTGATATATCAAAAATGAAAAGAAAACCAAATTGTTAATATTTACAATGTAATAAAAATTTCACAACTTTATCATTTTTAAGGAAAATATTTATTCCTACTGTAAATGGAATGTAGAACCAAAATGCAGAGTTTAGTAACTAATAACACCGAGATTACTTTAAAGGGGAATTTAGTTAAAATAACTGAAATAAAATGATTTCCAATTTTTTTTTTTTTGTAGCTTAGAATACACAATGTGTCGAAGTCCACAGTTCAGGGTATGAAATATACTGTTCCAGAGTCAGGAATAATACAGCCAGATTACATGACAGAAGGAGAGAGGAAAAATCTCTACGGAAAATATAAAAACTAAGGAATAAACTAATTTGTGATGTTATATATAATTATGAATGTATTTATAGTTATTTATTATTATTTGCTCACAAATTAAGGTAAAAACCTGATCAGAAGGAGTCCCAGTTCCTGTTGTATTTCTAGCATGTTTGAGGTGGCCAGCCCAATTAACAGCTATTGGGCTCATCTCATAAACTGCAACTTCCACAAATCAGAATGATTATTTTTTTTTAATCTTAGGTTCTACTAAACGTTTAACTCAAGGCTCATGAAAAAAAAAATACATATCCATTTTAAAGGCAAGATCTCACAAATTGATGTCAGACTTAAAGGGTTTACTTCTCGAATAACTCACGTGACACTTCATTAAAAAACAAATAAACAAACAAACTGAAAAAAAACCTGACTCTAGGAGAACGCTATGTTTTCCACACGCAGTGAATTGCTTTCAGGAGAAGACTGCTGCTATCTAGTCTTCCAAGCTTTGGCAAAATAATTGATAAGTAAACAGTCAATGGATCTGAGAGAGACAAGCCCAGAGAACCCAGAGTCGAAGTACTAAGAAGGGGAAGGCACCACTTGTTGCTTGGAAATGAGTCTATTTCATGCAAAATCCACATGAGCAGTGAACAAAAATGTGATTCCTGTCAGGATTGGATAGGGTTTCTGGCTCTGGAACTTTACACACACCTCAGCATTATCCAGTGTGGGAAGAGATGGTGGCACAGACCAAGTCACGCCCTAGAAAAGCTGGCCGTGGAATTACATATGCTTCTCCATATTGGAAGCTGACTCTTAGTTTTAAAATAGGATTATTTTCATCAAAAAAATTCTTTCTTTGTGCTTCCATCCTTTCTTTTGTAATTTCACTTCTCTCTCTCTCTCTCTTTTTTTTTTTTACAGATTATTTCTGATTTAAAATTTTCCAAATGTGTAAAGACAGGAGATGGAAGGATTGTTGTTGAATAAACAGGCACAGGTAATCCATATGTCAATCATTATGTGTTTTTAGCTTTTGATGCTTTTGATACCGATTCAAGGTTAACTGGGCCTTGGCAAAATACACAAGTGTGAAAATTTCCTGTTAATCAAGCAGAGTGCAACAGGTTACAGTGAAATATAGCAGTTCCTTTTTGTTTTGTTTTGTTTTGCAGGAAAACTTGAATCCAAGCTGGGGGACAAGCTAAGCAATTAGAGCTCTCTATATCTGTTAGACTCTCCATCCTAAGAATCCTCTGTAAAGAATCTCTCCTGATCTGCGTTAGGCGCATATGAGAAGAGAATTTCTCTTCAACAAATACCTGCTCTTATTAGTTATTTAATCAAAGTTACGCCAAAATATAGGCTCTCTGATGAGCCCCCAGGTGACCCTTGGTTTGAGGAGGGCCGATGTGCTAAAAAGAAGATCTCGAAGCTGCCCATCAATTTCTGAGGCACACAGAAAGCCCAAGCAGGAAGGCAGTGTATGCTCGGTCTTCATGCATAATACATACCGCATAGGTGCAGTGGTATGTAAAGTGAATTTTAATTGGTTATAATTGTCATTTCATTTAGTAAAGTATTGTCTGGAGACCGGGATATCAATTAGCACTCTGTGGACTCTGTTACTTATGAAAATATGCATATAGAGAGGAATGTGCTCAAGCCCTGGATGTACTTTAATTAAGAAAGTGGGACAATAATTTAAAGACCTTTAAAGTATCAATTAATTGTTATAGAGGTAACATCTGAGCATAAACTTGGTGAAGTAAAAGGAAAACTCGGTGCATCTGCTTTAAATGAATTTAAAAAGTGTGTTCTAGTTTTGTTCTTGATTTTTTTTTTCCTGAGGCATATACTTGACATTCTGTAAGAAAAATCTGCAGGAACTCCCCCCACCACAGACACACACACACAGACACACACAGACACACACAGACACACACACACAATNTATATATATGCATTTAGTGAAAGAATAGAGAAAAAACAATAACATAAAGTCCAGAGTCCCCCAAGAAGATCTCTTTCAGACGTCCTTCATTTCCTCAGAATTAATAGACGTCCAGACATCAATAAGGTAGAAGAAAAGATGATTGATGTATTTCGTTTTATTATTAAATTGTTGGTAACCAAGGCAGGTTTTCTTTTTTTTTTTTCCCCGTGGGGATGAAGAGGGACCTGTCCCTTTTTAACCACTTGCTCTGAATGACTTTTATGCCCAATATCAGTGAGAAGAGAGGATGAATGTCACCTCTCCTCTCTCACTCCTCCTGCTGGTGCCTACTCCCTCCTTTGATTGACAGCTACTAATAACCTTCCCGCCCTAAGTGCCATGGAGACACTTTATTAGGACAAACAGCCAAGGAAATCTAGGACCGGAGCCAAGTCTGCAGTGAGTTATTATCGGGCTTGTATTTATCTCAGCTTTGTAATTTTTTCAGTGATATGCAAATCCCGAAATAGATCTTCTGCTGTTGAAGGACAGGTCCCTCTGTTAATTGATCCACTGAGATTCACTCTACCCTCTTTCAGCTCCCAGCCAGGGAAGCGTGCGACATGAAAGAGGCTCAGAGCCAGGCACAGGACACAGATATTCGCCACACACACCTTCCTTGAGAGGAGCCCCCACACTGAAAAGACATTTCTGTTCAGGAAACCACCTTCCCTCTCAACAGTGTCTGCCCAGCAGATCAAACTGATTTGTTTGTTTACTAGTTGTGTGTCAGAAAAAAAACACTTTCAAATTATAACCAAATGTGATTTCAGATGGGATTTGCATTTTTTTTCTCCAGAAACACGCAGAACTCGCATAGATTGCAAATATATTAAAACTAATTCAGTGAGAACCAGCATTTTTTTTTTTAGGAGAAAATAAATGTAGGGCAAATCGTGAAGTAGGAAATTTGCTTTTCCTAGCAACATTTTCTTCTTTGCACATTAAAAATACAGGTGCACATGCCTAGGCTTTCCCAGACTTGGGACAGCTGACATATGTCACCTTCATCATCATTCTCTCTCTCCTCTCTCTCTCTCTCTCTCTCTCTCTCTCTCTCTCTCTCTCTCTCTCTCTCTCTCTCTCTCTCTGTGTGTGTGTGTGTGTATACGCACACCCATATACATAGCCCAGGAAACTTATGGGCTGGTCACTGATACCCATACTGGTAACACCAATAGTGTGTTGGTAGATTTTTGAATGTTTACAAAGCTCTTAAAAGCAGAACTGGGGCACAGACAATCAAAATGTGAGCTAAATAGCTAAATATTGATTAGTATTCTGTACAGAATCTATATAATATTGGAGAGATCATGGACATGGAATCAGAAATCCTTGATTTTGAGACTATAACCACCAGAAATTTCTCCTTTTCAAATTCAGGGTCTCCCTAAATACATTAATAATTCATAAGGACATTCTTGTTTTGGTTATATTGTGCCTTCCTTGGACACGAAATTAAAAATTCATGGAGAATTGTTTTATGAATTCTCATTCTGAAACAAGTCATAAAAAGAATTTGAAATTACCTAATATCATTATGTAATATAGTGTAGGGTCCTCTCCTAAAGTGTGGTTAGGAAATCTGGGGGACTGAGTACCTACCAAAACACTGTTCATTTGGGGTATTAAATGGCCTGAGAAGTCTATCAGCAAATGTGCTGTGTGACCAAGGCTCTCTATTTCTACATGGGACACTCCCATGGAGGATTAAAGAAATCTACCTTATAAGTCCTTTCCTTCACAATTTTTCTTAACAAGGGACGTACTAAACATGCCCCAGACAAACAAGTACTTATTTAAGAGTTACCATCCACTCCTCACTGAAGCCCAAGACAAATAAAATTACCTCCTGAACGTTTTTGCTCACAGTCCAGGATACAGTCCCCAGGCTCCTCTCTTACCCCATCACCTTGCTATGTCTTCTTCCTGGAGAAGACATTCAAAAGGTGGTGGAAAGAGGGTTGCTTTCTCTGCCAGGTTGGCCCCTGATGATAGCTATGCCATGATCAGTTGTTGCAATTTGGGGATGGGCCAGCTTTGCAGGTATCTGAGATTATCAGTTGAAGCAGGGAAAGATGCTTGTGCTGGATAGACATTTTATAGGATTAAGCTCATCTGGTGCTGTTACTGGGACAAACAACTCACGGTGGTGGGGAGAACATGACCAACCACATGTCCATGGCAGGAAAGTACGGAAGTATGGAGAGAGGAAGGGCATCCCATGATCCTTTTCTCGACAACCCGTCAGTGATCCAATCCCCAAGTCTTAAAGACTCTTCTACCTCTGACGGTACTGTTGGGGGCCACCGTTGTGTGGAACACTGGAGGGACACTCAGCACTCAAACTGTCGCAAAGTCCTATCTGAATCTGTGCAGAGACCATACATGCTGATAACCGCCCTGTAAGTCCAAGCTCCCCACAACACAGAAATGTTTTTCCCATGTGGGGAGAAGTTAATATAGTCTGTTCTTTCTTGAAAGAAAAAAAAAACAATTCTGCTATCTAAGAAATTAAGTGATTCTGTAGAATAAATATACAGATGTTATTTATTTTGCCAATGTGTATGTTGATATCATACAAAGCCATGCTTTTTAAATAAAATGTCCCATAGATATATAAGACTATTTTGGTTAATCACAAGGGAACACAGAAAAAAAGTCATCTCTACATCCAGAAATCACTATGGAAGTCACGGGAATAGCAGTCTTAGTGTATGTATCCATTCAAAAGTCAGTTTTTAGCCCTCATACACATGACTCATTAATAATTTCACTCCTCCCAAATACTGAGTTTGCACATTATACTGTGGGACTGTCATGTTCTTCAGAGACTCGAAATATTCAGAGTGCTGGAGCCACCCTCCCACATCTCCCTTGGCAGGCACTGTACCAGCGAGCGGTGCCTTCACTTACCCTCTTCCTTTATATTTTGAGACAGAGCTTCGAGTGCTGGGACTGGCCTTGTGCTCAGTCTGCCCGGCAGGTCTGGAGCTTGTCATCTGTCTGCCTTAGACACCTAAGTCATTTGAGATTATAAACCCGTGTCACAGTTGGCCTCAAAGGGTGTGTAAGACTTTCTAGTACAATAAGTAGGGAGAAATTGTATTTTATTTTAATACTACTCCTTAGATTCTTGTGTGTATTCTAATTAGAGACAGAAAAAGTGTGTATCTGGAAGAGTGGGAAGTGAAGAGGAACCGGGAAGTGCAGGGGAAGAAGAAACAATAATCAGAACACCCCATATAAATTTGTTTTTTAATAAAAGAAAAAAGCAATTGCAAGAATAAAGGTATATATATCCATCATATAAGTATAAAGGAATTTTTAAGGACAAAATATCTTTGAGAAATTATATAATGTTTATCAATAGCAAAGATCATTTTAAAAATTATTTTTTAAAAAAATATTTATTTACTTATTCATTATGGATACAATATTCTGTCTGTGTGTATGTCTGCAGGCCAGAAGAGGGCACCAGAACTCATTACAGATGGTTGTAAGCCACCATGTGGTTACCGGGAATTGAACTCAGGACCTTTGGAAGAGCAGGCAATGCTCTTAACCACTGAGCCATCTCTCCAGCCCTATTTAAAAAATTCTAATCCCCCTATTGCTCTTGTTCTACTAAAGGAAGTTTAAACCTTTGAACTAGAGACACAACAAAAATCAAGGGACCTTCGGCCAGAGATCTTTTAGCTCCCAGGGGACACTGAGCAACATAATCTATATGATATTGATTATATTTTCATCAGCTCTCCAGATATTGCCCCATTGCTTAAGAAAAATATGAACCAAAAATATGACTATTTTGACTAATGAAAGTACAAAAAAGGAGCATAGTTCAGCCCTCTAGTATTTGCCTCACCCGTGACCATACACTTCCAACATTCAGCTAGGTGTTGATCAAGTTAATCTTTACCAAATGATAACTTGCTAATAGCCTCATGTATAGAAAATAGGCATTTAGATATGCTGTTGGAAATCTTTCACAATCCAAGATTAGATGCCCTACATTTAGTAATCTAAACTCAACAAGTGCATATTAAATTTTTAATACATTCTAAGCAACCATATACTATATGGAGCTTATCAAGAACAGCCTGTGTAGCAACCCCTTGAAAAATGTCTGATACTGATTGGGACAGACAATTCAGTAGGTAAGAGCACTTGCTGTGCATGCAAGGAGATTTGAGTTTGAATTCCCAAAAACAAGCTAAAATCTGGGTGTGGCCATGCCTAGAACCACAGTGGTGGTATTGTATATGTGTGTGTTGCGGGGAAAGGATGGAGGCAGGAGGTTGACTGGCTTTGTTCACATCAGCTTTGCTTTGGATTCAGTGAGAAACCGTGTCTCAGGAGAATAAGGTGGAGAGTGATAGAGCAAGACACCAGATATTTTCCTTTGGTCTGCACATGTGTGTAAAGCGAACACAGGCTAAAACACACCCTTAGAGACAGATGTGCACATCCCTGCTGGGAGCCATTCCCGGTGGTACACAGGTACCAGCAGAGGATGTAAGGACTTGGTGAGGCAGGAAGTGAGCCAGGCCAGGATGGTCAGGAGAATCTTGCAGCCTGACTGACTAGCAGCCAGAGTACTTCTTTATTTATACAGAATTTAGTAAGTAGAGATTTATGTTGTTCCAAAACATAGATTGGATCATTTTTGTTTTTGGACATTGGTTTCACTTCCTTTTGCTCATCTTTTAGTCATCATTAATAAACTATGACAGAACAGAGTTACCATTTCCAATCATTTTTATCAAGTTTTGACATAACTGATAGACAGAGTTATCATTGTTACTCATTTACCCCATAACCCAATTTTTAAGAATCTAGAGGCAAATGGCAGCCTATCCTCAGGTTAGTAGCCTTGGTTGCTTCAAGGATACTAGACCAAAACCAAGTCTTCAAGCCAGCCCAGATATAGTGACATAACCCAAGCAGTGTATTGTTAACTCTTAATGGTCAGAGTGCCCAGGGAAAATCCTCAGGTCAAAGCTGTTACAGTTATTATTTAAATTCTGGTATAATACAATGCTTATATTTTAGATCTTTATAGAATTTGTTATAAGTCTAATCCTGGCATTCATATGACATCACAGTGGTTCTGCATGTGTTAACTTTTCTAAGAAGGGAAGTCCTGACATCTCATCCTTTTGTTTACTTTCCACTCCATACTTTGCTCATCAATGTAAGTCTCTGTGTAGGGCAGAGGTAACTTCAACTAGTCTAACTTTGTTGCTGTATAATGCCACATAACTGCCTGAGTATATAGTAGAAAGGAGATTGCAATCTGATCTGTGGCCAACTCATCCATCCCACTGAATCTTCTTGACCTTTGTGAGTTTACTTACTTTGATTATCTTGTTCCTGAGAAAATACAGGGACAGATGTTTCAAGACAGTCTCGCAGCTTCATAAAGAGAACTCTGGCTTCTTTACATGTGTCACAGCCTCTAAGGTGTAAAGAAGACCTTCAAGTAGATAAGGATGTCTCCAAAAGGGCAGGAGGGGTAGTAAGTCCAGGACTTTCCTGGGAAAGCTTAGAAGAAGTACTCCAGAGGAGAAGGCATAAAGGATTCATAAAAGCTTTCCATCAATCCCATATTCCTAAATTGTACAAATATTAAAAGTCTGCTAAGTATGTAATAGGTAGAGATGAAAATCAAAGGTGGCCTTCATTTGGCTCAGTTTTGCTGGATCTTTGTCAAGCAGCTGTGCTGGCCTTACGAATTTTGCCATTTCTAATAGATATGGTTGTGCCATATCCCACAAATGTATACAACACACACACACACACTTTAATCTTCCAGACTCATGAAATCTCTATTCTGCTGTCACTGAGTTGTATTAGTGGATAATCATTCAACCTCGAAAATAGGAAAATTGAAAATAAATTATTGAACAAAATCATTATCTGGCATACAAGGTTGTTGTAAGCATATAGGGGCCACTCGGTGTCCTGAGAAATCTCTAGCATGTAGTGGGAACACAATTAAATACTGCAACATCATGGAATGTACTCAGCTGAATTGCTGATCTGTTTCTGCCCTGCAAGACATTAAACACAGGTGAATGAATAATTTTTATAACTCGGAGGATGAGGCCTGTCTTTGGATCATTATCCATTAGTCAGTTATGGCATTTGTTAATGATAGTGGTGCTAACAGATGCTCAGGGGTCACCCCTTTCCCATGAGGTGGAGGCAGAAGGAGTATCAGTTCATTGCCTTACAGATGTTCCTGTCTCTTCGTTGACAAGGCTTTCATCTGTCCTGAAGGAGTAGCCCCTAGGACCCTCCCCCAAGATTGTTCTGTATTGAAAAACTATGCGGTGTAAAGTAAAACAAAAATGAGAAAAATAGCATGATCTGAGAGTCAGAAATAATATGGCTGCTGGCTTGAGATGGCTCAGTGGTAATGAGCATACACTACTCTTGCAGAGGACCCATGCTCAGTTCCTAGTGCCCTCATCAGAAGGCTCACAGCTTCATGTAACTCTAGCTACAAGGGATTCCACACTGTTTTCGAGACTGTTCAGGTACCTTTGCACGTGGGCTCTATTAACACACACACACTCAGGTATACATAATTACAAATAAAATGTTTCTAAAAGATAATTGGCTGTTTCTCTTGAGTGAGAATCAAATGGCTTAAAATCGCATTAGAAAGTTTGTGGTTGTGAATGGTGTAGCTGAATGAGGAAGTGTGTGTGTGTTACTTTTATGTTTGTCTCTGTATCCCATGCATACAGTGGCCTCAGGGGCCTGAAGAGGGAGTTGGACCTGAGACTGGAGTTACAGGTAGCTGTGGTCTGCTGGGTAGGCTGAGATTCGAACCCTGGTCACTGGTAGAATAGCCAGTGCTTTGAACTGCTGAACCATCTCTCAGTTCTAAAATAATATAGTGTTGAAAACTAAACATTCTCAGTTTAATGACTTATAAAGATGAGATAGTCCTTGAGAACTAAAAACATGTTGTTGACAGGGTTTAAATTCATAAAGTTATTTATCAAGGACATGCCCATAACTGATCATCTTAAAGAACAAACAAAAGATATACATGAAATTAGAGTGTTTCTGTAGAGCCGCAAGGTCAAGTTTGGTTCTCATCATTTCGTAAAAGAAAGAGAATGTATCTGATTGTTACTGTGGCTAATAGCTTTGGTATATATATATATATATATATATACCAAATTCTCTTTTAAGTCACACATTAGAAAAGTAGAAATTAATCACACTTCTGTTATTTTGTTATCAAATATTGTTGACAGATACCTGCAGACGTTGGCCCAGATTCAAGTTCACACAGAGATACTCTCCTGACAGCTCACACCCACGGATGTGTTTGTTGAAGATCATTTCTAGGATGTTCATTATAGTGGCTTCTGGGACACTTTAGAAAACAAACGACTACCATTTCATGTTGAATAATTTACAATGGTACTATTAATAATCGATTAATTTATTTAATGGAGATATGATAGATAATCTAAGAAGCCAAGCAAAATAATGTTCCATCCAACCCTGGAGGGGAAAACATGGGACAGAAACTAAAGCTAACCACATTTGGCAAAACCACCAAGTGAGTTATAGTGTATATATGTATGTTTTGAGTGGGCCCATACCCTCAGCATCTTGTAAGAGCTGATGGTTGTCACCCTGGCTGTTTGAAGCTCTGTTCTTGAGGTGTCTTTGCTTTGGAAAATGAACAGTGTTAGGAGTCATAACAATTTCTCTTTTGACTCAAAGAGACCGGCTATTGCTTCTTCAGATTTGGTGGAATCTTTGTATACCTGGGAGGTCTTGAAGTCCCTGACCATTTCTGGTGTGGGTGGTTAGTGAAACAATACTGGCAACGTCTCCAGCTGTTATAGCCAGAACAGACTTCAGTGCCCTGTGGTCCATGCATCCTCAGGGGCTCTGCTGCTTGGGCCCCCATTCTCTACTTGCTGGAGTCCTTTAATCCTTAGATACAGTTGACCTTGCATGCTTTTTTATTATTCGCCTGTTCTACTCACTTTCCAAATGCTGGAAATTCACATGAAACTTGAAACAAGCTCTTATCCGCCTCACAGTCATGCCATGTTTTATTCATCCTATATGCCAAATCCAAAGGTCATCTCCAGGACACATCATTATGCGCTGTGCACTTGTCTCCGGCATGCTGCTTTTCCTAGGTCAGTACTCAGAACTCTGTCCCTGTGCTTACATGTGTTGCTATCCATTGGCATCAAATAACAGCATTAATCAACTCTCTCTGTCTGTGTCTCAGAATGACCAGGGAGCGCATTTCATTACTATGGTATGTGGGGCTTTTGTTGTTGCTTGTTTGTTTGGTGGTGGTAGTGGTGGTGGTGGTGGTGTGTGTGTGTTTGTGTGTGTGTGTGTGTGTGTTTCTACTTTCAGTGCCTGGTGTTAAAAGGGATTCAATAACATTTAAATGAGTAAATGAATGAAGGGAAGTTTGCTTCCTTTTCTTCCTCAAGTGTTTGAGCTTTAGAGGCTCCCAGGAGCTTATACCTTAGTTCTCGGTTAAATTGTGTTTTCTGAACTGTAGCATTCATTATTATGCTGAGAGAAATCCACAGAACACGCTTGGAAAGCGTGAACAGCCCTTAAATTAACCTCAGGACAATTGCTGTGTGTGTGTGTGTATGTGTGTGTGTGTATTTACTAAGAATAGTTGATAAATAGATAGACATAAACAAACACATTATATAACATATGTTTTAGTTATATATATATATATACTCTATCATTTATATAGTATATTTAATGCCATTTTAAAGCAAAGAACATGGCTATATTTATATTTATGATCACAGGACAGTAAATAGGTCTGGATAAATTTTGTATAGAGTTTTGCAAAATTTCTTGACAATCATCAGACTTAGCTCTATCTCAGCTCTGCCTAGAGCCAATGTCCAATTTCCATGCTGACTGACTGGCTGTCACTCCTACAGTTTTTTTCAAATATTAAGAAATTCTTTTCACCTCACAGTAAAATCTTAGTTTCTTCATCTTTTTGCACATGACTGTTTTCCCTCAGATCCAGCCATGTTTTGGCTAAGGCACACATTGCATTAGGGCCCCTTTTATTTGAGAAGAAGCTGGTCAGGCTGTTAGCCACAGCTTTAAGTGGGTAGGAAACTCAGTGGGTGGATCAGAATACTCTCAACTGAGTACTGTAACAACTCTGGATTTTGTGCTTCTGCTGAGGCTTGGCTGAGCGTCCAATCTTCTGGGCCCAGTGTGGACCATCATTGTGACTCCCTATATCAGTGAGAGTGACAGCTGCATCCAGCGTGTCTCCAAAGTCTTTTCTAGTGGGCCATCTTCCCTAAAGGGGACACAGACCTGGGAGAGTTGTGGACCCTGAGGCAGATACCTCTCCTCTAAATAAAATCCAGATCAGTTAGGCTCTGCAGAAGAAGCAGAAAATGTCGACTGGTGTCCTGCCAGGAGGGAGCAATTTACCTTCCGCATCAGTACATAGCAATACAGATTGCTTAGAGATTCTTCTCTCATACACACCTATCTACTCCTTGTTTCCTGTGTATTCAGTGAGGACAGATGTGGAGTGGGCTTGTTGCATTACACTGAGAGGAGACGCTGCATTGGGCTGTATTTGTTAGTCTCTGTAAGAAATCAGGGATTCTAGGGCAAAGACACGTGGAGGAAAATATTGTCAGGTGTCAAACCTAGCCATAAGGACACTGTAATCCACTCTTCTACCAATGCGGACCGGTGTTGTATGCAGCAGCGGGAGCCAAGGTGAAATTGAAATGCTGATGGGTGTGAGGAAGGTCCTGAATCGGGGGGGGGGGGCATGATTCCTTTCAAGTGTATTTCAGATCACATCTTGTATTGAAGAATTTTTCAGGACTACAAATTGATATATATATATATATATATATATATATATATATATACATTGGAATATAAGGGAAGAATATCTTCAGACGTGAGAACAAAACTCAAAATGAATTAACGTAACATCACACATGAACTTGGAACATAACCTAGGCATATTAATACCCAGCTAAAAGGGAATCTTATCATATAAAGATGAAAACTAGAGTGTTTGATACTGTTAAAAGTCATGAATTCCAGGACCAAAAGCTCTAAGATGCCATATAAATCTCAAGATAGGATCTAAAGGGATGGCTTGACATGTAAGAGCAGTGGCTGCTCTTGCGGAGGTTGCATGTTCAGTTCCCAGCACCGTGTGGAAGTTCACAACCATCTATAACTTCAGTTCCAGGGTATCTGCTCCTTCTTTGGCCCGCAGAAGCACCAGGCACACATGTGCCATAAAAAATTTATGCAGGCAAAACACCTATACACATAAACAATAAGACAGAAATCTTGGGATAGCGATCAGCAACCTCGTTCAATTTCAGAACAGATTTGCTGATCCTTGATGGCTTTAGATTTCTCCATAGATATTGCATGCTTTGAAAGAAAGTAAAATACTGATTTTTCTGTGTGAAAAGACATTTACCTTAGCATTTTTATACCAAAACAGCATGACAAATTTGCTATACTTTGAATAACAAGGTTCCCTCCAAAGTCTGTGTTAAAGTACAACCCTTGCTACAGTGTTAAGATGTATGGCTGTTAGGAGGTGGATCAGTCCTCATGAGACTCTACCCCTAAGTGATTCATTAGCAGTCTGAGGAACTGAGGAAAGAGGTCCTTTTCCTTTATAGTTCTCGAACATTAGAAAACTTTCTGCTCCTTAGATACTGCCTAATGCATGTTATTTGTTTCTGACTGTTCAAAAATTAAAGCGATAATGATTACATAAATGCTTTTCCAAACATGCAAATATATTTTAGAGTTTTTATAGCTAAAGTAAATTGATCTCAACTATTTCTTCACCTAGGAAATAATTCAAAGGCTTCTAGTTATTGTTTGTTTGGTTATTTATTTATTTACTTATTTGCATATTGGTATATTTGAAAGACATGGTTTCACTATGTAACTTTGAGTGGTGTGTGACTATATATGTAGATCAGATTGGCCTCAAACTCAGAGAAACCCACCTGTCCCTGTCTCTAAAATTCTGGGATTAAAAACATATGTCACCACACCTGTCGACAATGAACTTAAAAAGAAGATCTGCTTTTTACCATCTTCACATGACAAAAAGGCAAAATCATATCCCCAAATAATAGCTGTAACACCAATCTGTATAACAACCACTAAACAATCAGCACAGAACAATACAAAGCTGTGGGGCAAAATTTCCAAAGAGAGGAGCAATGAGGCAATAGCCACTGCTTAGAAGTTTCCTGGTGATGCAGCCTTACAGTCTAGGAGAACCACATCAGGAAAGCCACTGATCTAATAAGCCAAGCACCTGACCGAGGGCTTTCTGTTGATTGCTCAGGTCCCTGGACCCATTTTCAAAAGGCAAATTACACAAGACAAGATCAATACCCATCAACTGCTGAATGAATAAAGAAATTGTGGTACATTTATTATAACATCAGTTATTAAGAATATTAGTTAGTAAAAAAAAGTGTGGATTTGTGTAGTTTTAACCCAAGTGAGTGGATTCAGAATAAAAATAATTCCGAGTGAGGTGACCCAGACCTCTCCCAAACACATATTGTATGTTTTCTTTCATATGTGGATGGTAGATTTTAAACTTTTGATATCTTTGATGCAATCTGAATAACCACAGAGGTTAGGTACCTAGGAAGGAGAATTGGAAGGTAATGTTAAGGAGAGATAAAAGGGGAAATTGGAATAGATGAATTGAAAGGGGGGGAGTTGGGAGAGAAGAGTAAAGGAAGGAATATAGGAAAGGACAAATAACATTAAAGACTATTTGAAAACTATGTGGAAACTTCTTACTGTAGAAGCTTCCAAAATACATGTAAAAATATGAAAGCGAATTACATAGAGAGCAAAACTTCAAGTGCTAGTAATGATGTGCTTACTGTTGAGAAAGTTGGTCAACAGGGTCCCATTGAAATCCCCCAAAATCCCAGGGTATTGACGAAGCTATTGCTTACTCCCCAAACCGTGCTAGTAAGGTCCCATTGCTGAAGACAGCACTCACATCATTGAACAGGTAGCAGTCAAGCTGGAATCTCACCATAGGCTTTGGCCTGCTGACTACCATCCATAGTCCTGGAGGGTACTCTACACCATACAGGATGAGAATGGTAGTCACTATCACTCGGGTACAAACCTTGTAACCTACAACGGTGACAGGCTTGTATCCATAGAAGAGTTGCTTGCTCAACAGACATCAGATAGACTTCTTCTTTACAATAGGTGAGACCTGACACAAGAATCCACAAATGGACAAGCTCCAGAGAATGAGAGACTTTGGAGCACCCAGTCCTAAATGGGATGTCTTCATCAATCCCCTTCCCTCAAAGCTCAGGGAACTGCACAGAAGAGGAGTAGGGAGGACCATAAGAGTCAGAGCTGATGGAGGGCTCAAGGGGAGCAGGGTCTTCCAAACAAAAGAACTGATGAATGTGTGAACTTGCACAGACTGTAGTGACAGGTACAAGACCTGCACAGGTTCAAGACGGATGGCTGTCCCCGCACGGGGAGGAAAACGTGGACAGCAGGTGTCACCTCCAAACAAAAGCTAGCTGCAACGATACCTGGTGGCAAAATAAAAACCAGTTTTCTCCAGTGGAGTGTCACGGGGTATATCAGATATACTCTAGGGAAAGCCGAATGCCTAAGAATATTTGACCAATATAAAAACAAGCTCAACAGTGTTCTTCGTGGACTTCTTGTTTTGTTTTATTTTGGCATTTATTTTTTTTTCTTGCTGGAATTTTGCCTGATTGTTTTTATTATTTATTTATTTATTTGCTGTTGTTTCTTACTTTTCTCTGTTTATGCTTTTGTTTCTTAGGGTTTTTTTTGAGAGAGAGAGAGAGAGGGAGAGAGAGAGAAAGAGAGAGAGAGGTTGTGGGATTGTAGGAGATGGGGAAGGTAAAACATGATCAAAATATAGTGTATCGAAACATTTTTAATAAAATAGGCTTGCTACTCTGAAAAAAAAACAAGATCAGTTAAACCTATATGCAAGCAAGAAAAATAATGAAAAAAAATAGCCCTCTAATTAGAATGAGCCACAGAGCCACATACTATGCTCTTGGGTAGCATGCCTCTAAACCTCCAGGTACTAACCAGTACTACTGGCTTCCTGTTCGCTATTGGCGCCCACTTCTCCAATTTTCTACTGATTTTTTTTTTTTGAAATAACCTCTTGAAAAAGCTTCCTGTACTCGAACGCCTCTGAGTCAGCTTCCAGGAGAACTTCAGCGTAATAGGGTGTGCTCAAGAAAATTAGTTCAATTGAATATGTACAAAAACAATTTAAGACTTTAAGCTCCACAATAGTCCATTAAAATACTTTTATTCAAGGCCGTGTTTGCTTTTCACAGACGGCTATTCAAATACGTTATCTGTTGCCCGAGAACTGGCAGTCCTGCAGTATTAGAATCTTCCGCCCGGCTAGTGGTGCGCCTGCAAAATGATTTTAAATGATTTCATGTTTAGCCAGTTTTACTCATTTTCTTCCATTTTGAAAATTGCTAATTTGTTTCACCGAAGTCCAAGTGGCTCAGTAGAGAGTAGAATATTACTGCTGGAACGCTTGCCTTAGCTGGGACTTTGTTTGTAGGCCCCCGAACTGTGGCGAAACCTTGAGAAGGGATTTCAGGTGACTCCGCTGTCGACTTCCGATGGGTAACATTCTCCACACTAAGCTGGGAACAAGAAAATCTGTCACACAGAAAGTCCCTTGAAAGTCTGAGACATGAGAATAATGCTCGTCAATTTTCCTTGCTGGGCAAAGTGAGAGTGAAAGGTTTAAGTCCTTAAAGAAATAAAAATAAAAAGTATTTTTCGCAGCCTGCAGGTGACAGGGACCCCGCTGCCTAAGGGCACTTTTATGGGCTGCTGAAGCCTTCCTCCTGCACTTGCTGGGGAAAAGGTTGGTTTTATCCCCGGGCAAAGCTCCCTGGATTTAGGGAAACCCGTTTGAGCATCAGATGGCATGTCACAATGCTATGCAGTAGTCTTCTTGCCCAGCAGATAATGAGTTTCCCTCACTGTTATTACCTGAGCCCCGAAATGCACATTAAAGAACACTGGCAATTAACATTTGGATCAAAATGTGACCTACATAGTTTCGTGGCAGAGCCCAAATGTCTACTAATATATTTCACCACTCTGTTACAAAGAGCGTATAATGTTCAATTAAGAGCAGGCCATCCCCCAGGACCTACAAAAACCTAAGAACTCTGAATATTACCATTAGTTGTGTGATATCACTTGATCCTTTGTCTTTGAAGCAGTATTCACATTACCCAGAATAGGCAGACATTGATACAAGTTTGCCTCGTCTCCTAAGTTTAGCCTAGACATGCCTAGACCTTGTTTCGTCTCTTACCCTCCATGTCTTTCCTCATGAAAGCAGGGCATTCCTCTCTCTGATAGCAAAGGCCACATCCAGTCACTTCGTTTTCAGTTGTTATTTTCTTTCCAATTGGATTTTACTTTGGAATGAGATTTCATAAAAGGGCTAAAGTGGTACTGGAGTTCACCTGACCACAAAAGATACAATAACCATGAAGAGTAAACTCTATTTCCTTTCTGGAGGTGTATAGATTCTTCCTCTGTGTCTTCACATTCAAAGAGAAGAGCTGTAGTATGGTACATGTAGAGAAAGGGGTCAGTCAGAATTGCAAACTTTTAGCTTATATTTTAAATTTAAACCATTCAATGTGTGTGTATCTTAGTTATTCTTCTATTGTCATGACAAAACCCCATGACCAAGTCAGCTAATAAAACAAGCATTTAATTTGGGGGCTCACAGCTCAGAAGGTTAGAGTCCATACTATCATGGTAGAGAACATGTGGCAGGCAGGCAGGCATGAAGCTTTACCAGTGGCTTACATCTATCTGATCCACAAGCAGTAGGCAGAGGCATCACCATCAGGGACGTACCACCAACAAACCCACACCTAAATAGCTCCACCAATTTGAGATCACACATTCAAAAATATGAACTCATGATGTCCATTCTCATTCAAACCATCACGGTATGTCCGGGTGTTTTGCCTGTGTGTATATCTCTGCACCAGACACATGCTCGGGAGGCAAGGAGGCCAAAAGACGTCATCAGATTCTTCCAGGACTGGAGCTAAGAACAGTAATATGATTGCTCGGAACTAAAACCAGGTTCCCCGTCCTCTAGAAGAGCAGCAAATGACTTTGCTGAGCTGCCTCTCTTGCTCCATCAATTCCTGCTTTGTAAAAAGCTTAGAAGTTATTACTTATGCAGCAAGAAAAAGGATGGAGGGAAGAAAGTAAGGCAATAATAAAAGATAAAAGTCAGTGATGTTCCTTTTTTGCTTTTCTTTTATCTTTCTTTCCTTGTTTCTTCCTTCTTTCTTTCTGTCCTTCCCTCTCTCTTTCCCTCCTTCCTTCCTTTCTTATTTTGTTATTGTTTCAAGGCAGAGTATTACTCTGTAGTTTTGACTGTCCTGGAGTTCCAATGTAGACCTGACTGGCCTCGAATTTGCAGAGATCCACTTTTCTTTGCCTCCAACATGCTAGGATTAAATATGTGAAGCAAGTCAACATGCCTGGCATCAGTGACATTTCTTGAATCCTTCAGAGCACTTAGGTTAACTGCCTTTCCAAAATCCAGTAAAAGTGAAGGGAATCCAGATCTCAAAAAGCATAAAAAATGACCTGCTCATCTGAAAAAAAAATAATTCCAGAGACTACACTCAAAACTGTGGCAGCAATAGAACCTTCAAGCAACTTCATAAGCTTTCCCGTATGGACAGACAGAAGCAAAATTCCCTCATAATCTTTTCATGGGGAGTTAAAATACCCTTCATGAAAGGCATATACTTCCAGAGATTTCTATTTAATGAAGACCTTCTTGACAGAAGTACCATGACGTACTTTTACCTCATAAATTCCAGAATCCCAGATTCCAGCTTCTTCTAGCTTTTCTGTCTTACCTAAAGCAACGAGGACTAGGAAAATAGTCATTGCTCAAGAGTGAATTATTGATTATAGCTATTTCCACCTCCTTAAGCTTCTTGATGCTATGTTCAAAGAACTGCAAGATGTGATATCTATCAAAAAAGGTGCTCTTAGGGAAGTCTGAAGCCATGAGAACAAGAGCACCAGAGAAACTAGAAGCCTCTGCTACTTCAAGCTCCTGAAAACCTGAAACATAACCGATTTCCTACACAAATTAATATCAAAACCTGAGACTATAAACCTCTTGCAAGTCAGTCTTCTCTGCCATTTTAACCGGGGTGAGACATTGCTAGGATTGGGAAACGGTGACTGAGGCGTTGTTAGAGCATGTTGACTTGTTGGATGGCGTGAGGATGAAGGTCCATTCTGAGTATGGGTAGCACAATTCAACGGGTTGGGAGGGATATGTCTCAGGTGGAGAACATGGAGGAAGCCAGCAGGTATGGCAGGGAAAGCCCTGCTTTCTCCTAAGTTATTATGTATCACTTCTGCATTCCAGACAGCAGCTTCTTTTGAATTGTAACGTGAAACCAACCCTGGTGACTCTCCAAGGAGTTCCCGGGATTCTATCTCTGGATTGGCATGGCCGAGGCCTCCAGATTCTTTGTCCTGGCTATTTTTATATCAACTTGAGGTAAGACAGAGTCATCTGAGAGGAAGGAGTCATAATTGAGAATATGTCCCCATTAAGATTCTTATTTTGAGATTGGCTGATATGAGACAGGCCAATCCACTGTGGATGGTGTCATCCCTGGGCTGGTGGTGCTGGGTTCTATAAAAAAGCAAGATGCAACAGCCATGAGAAGCAAGTCAAAAAGGAGAACCCCTCCATTGCTTTTGTATCAGTCCTTCCTCCAGGTCCTTGCCCTGTTTGAGTTCCTGTCCTAATTTCTTTCAGTGATGAACAGTGATGTGGAAGTATAAATCAAATAAACCCTTTCTACCCCAGATTGCTTTTAATTGTGGTGTTTTATAAGAGTAATAGTAACCCCAACTATATTCTTAAACTAATAAGTTGCCTGGTTCTTTGCCTCTTCAAGTGAAAATGGTCATTGTTGGCCTACTCAACCTTTTGTCATGTCAACCAACCCAATAAGTTTTCTTTTATAATAATCACATTCTATTAGTTTCTGTTCCCCTAAAATAATACACTTATTGACCAAAGTTTATAGTGCTGAAAGCACCACATTCAGTGTCAATATAAAATTTATAAACATGCTAGAAGGACAAGAAGAAACTGGTCTGTGCAGAGAAAAAGCAAGCACTGAAAGATCTGGATTAAGTATAATCCAGATCTTATGGGAATACAAAGATAACTAAGAGTTTAAAATGGAAAAGTTGAGTAAAGGTTTAAAATATAAGATGAGGTAGGTCAGATAAAGGGAAAGAGAGATATGAAGACATCCAAAAAAGAAAATACTGGGCATCAAAAGCATAGCCAAGAAAAATGCTTTTAATAAGTTCATTAATGACTATAATGTAGTCATTTCTCACCCTGACTCCCACTCTGTGTCCCATTAACTGCTTCCAAATTACCACACAGAGGCTTATATTGATTATACTCACTAGGTAGCTCAGGCTTGTTACCGACTAACTCTTACATTTAAATTGACCCACAATTCTTACCTATGCTTAGCCACGTGACTTGGTACTTTTCTGAGTACCTCAGGATCATCTTGCTTTCTCTGAGTGTGACAGCGACTCTTCTGGATTCCCCTTTCCTCATTCTCTTAGTTTGGGATGCCCATCTATACTTCCTGCCTGGCTGCTAGCCAGTCGGCAATTTATTAAACGAATTTGAGTGATAAGTCTATACAGTGTACAAAGGATTATCCCACAGCACTATAGACCAATAAGTTTGAAAAAAGATTGAATGCCAAACAGAGAAACAATGCAAAAGGCAAAATAGAATGGAACACTTAAGATTTATAATCATTTCAAATGTTATAACTTTTCCGCATATTCCACAGAAGCCACAATTTTTGCATTTTTTATTGTTGAGAATTGTATAAATGGATACAATGTGTTTACTAGCCACTCCATATGCAGAAGTCAGCATGTCATGCTCCCACTCCATCTGTTTGCTTTACATTCTTTTCACCACTTCTTCCTCAAAGTTTCCTGAGCCTTGGCAGTGGACAGGGGGATCAAAGGGCCCTATGGATAGCTGAGCACTCTGATTTATTTACATTTGGCACTTTGACCACCATGAGTCTCTGTATTAATCCTTACTCACTGCAGAAGTAACTCCTATGTCTTCCCAAAGGTGAAATCAACACAAAGTTTATGGGTATAAACACAAATATTTAGAAGGCAGTTTGGGAACAAATGTTCCATTTAACAAACAATATGTACTCCCTACTATGGTCTATTATACCTTTCTCATGGGGTTTTGGCCAGGTTTACCAAACATAAAATCCCTCCTATGAGTGAAGACTTATATCCAATTATCTCCAGCAAACAGAACTTCTGGAGCAAGCACAGAAGAGTCAAAATCGGAACATAAATCAATGGAATAGAAATAAATAATAACAACAAAATCAGCCAAGATTAACACACAGAGCTTTGGGTAAAGATTCTTAAAACTGAAAACTGATAAATTATGAGGTACAGGAACTAGCTTAGTTACTTTTCTCATTGCTGGAACTGAATAGCTAATATCAGTGACTTAGAGGAGAAACTTTATTTCAGCACATGTTTTCAGATGTTTTAGTTCATTGTTTACTCCACTGATTCCAGATGTGTGATGGGCCAGGAAATCTTCAGTATGTGGCAAAGACTAACCACACGATATGGAAATGGTAGACAGAAGGCAGAGGGATGGAGGCAGTGAGGCTCCCGAGAACATGCTCCCATAACTGTATGTCTAGAAACCTAGGTCTACCTTCTCAAATTTCAAGAATCTCCCCCTTGATATTAAGGCTTGATCACATGAGTATTTGGGGGAGACACTTGGTATCATAACCACAAAGCTAACCAGTGAAATTTGGAAGACTTAAATTACCAATGTCAGAAAAGTGTAGAGAGTCATTGGTATTGATGCTATGAATATCAAAAGAAAAACTAATAAAAGCACTAGCAAATGAGTACTGATGAGAATATATACTAAAATTACCAAGTAAACAACATAATAAAATTGATTGAAAGACACAAAGTAACAACTTTCCCAGGAGACATGTATTATTTTGATAGTTTAAATTAGTGAAGGATGAACAAATAACTAATGGTTAATAAATATGTTACTATACATAGAATACATCTATGTTATGACCTTATATTGAATAATATGCATTATGTAATTATACATTGCATCATATTTTTCATTTATAATAATTATGTATTATATGGTAATAGCATAACAATCATAACAAACATAAAGGCAGCATAATATATACACATCTATATAATGTATGCATAATATAGAGGTATTATTGATGTATATATATTATGCATAGTGAATTATGCTTTAACTAATAATACCTGCAAACTTCTCTTTGTCCTGCACCTAACATTTCGAATCTCAACTCTACATCAAATACAGAGTTTGTCTTTGTTCAGGGTGACAGTGGCTGGGCTAAGGCGGTTCTAACTAACTCTAGAATTCCCAAGTGGGAAAAAAAAGTCCCTAACAACAAGGAAAGAGAGTCTAACAATGAAAAGTTCATTTGGGAAAAGTGGGAAGAGCTGACAAGAACTGTCTTTGAAAGGACGATCCGGAATTCAGTTTGTGAAGTCCCCTTGCTTTTACAGTGTACTGTGGACCGCCATCGGCTTCTAGGTGGTTGTGCATTCTTCAACCCTTGCTGTTTCTTAGGAATGGGAGGAGGGTGGAGATAGCACTGAAGAATGGGAAACTGCTGGGGTGTGTTTGTCTAACCTGATGGGTTTCTGTTAAAGGTGAATAAGCAGGAGTCAAGAAGTTTCAGTTTGGATCATTCATAGGCTGGAAATCTTCTGGCGTTCCTAGCAGATTTTCCTGTGACCTTACATATTTCTGAGTTAACAACCCGTGATAAAAATGAAAATCTACTCTAAATATTTTAAAATGCATGTGAAGTGGTGAGGGAACTTGTCCTTTGTCAGAAGAATGGCAACCGATTTGCATAGAAACGCTCCAGATCTTGGAGAATTATTTCTGTTTTGTTGAGGCTTCTGCCATCTGCCTTTTGATTTTTGGTTAAGGTCGAGCAGCCTTGTGGCTGACTCCATTTGCCAACATCTGCCTCACTTACTTGTGCTTTTTATTTTTCTAATATCCCTTATGAATGGAGTTTTAATCGACGGCACCATTTTAAACTTTGCACTCTATTCAAGAATTTTTAATACGAATCTAAATCTCCTCTCACTCCAGCTACTCCCTAGCAAGTAGGCATTTTGCAGAATGTAATTATCAGGAGGACCAATGCTATTCTTTATTTAGCACAATTTACGTATTGCAGAGCCCAGCATACAGTTCTACAAAGCATAATCATCATAATGGCTACATAGACCTTCTCAGCCAGCTCTATTTTTACGTATGATTCATTTTAATTTCAGAGGGACAAAAGGGATTATGTCTCTATTGGAATGTCTTGAGTAAGCCCTACAGCAGGGGAGCTGTGATGTCATTTATTCTCTGAAAGGCCTGCTTTTCATCTATTATGGACTCCGACTAAAATATAAATATAATATACTGAGGCTGTTCTTGGTAGAAAACTGGTCCTAGGAATTCTTTTCTCTCAGTACAATCTGTGCATGTTTTCCCAGGCAATTCTTATCCACAAGTCAAACTCAGACTTTAGATGGCAAGTGGAAAATGACTTAAGCTCATCATCCCAGCTCCCTTCAGATACCTGCTGAGCATTTGTCCCAACATGAGCAAGTCTTCCACGGTCTCATGTCTTTTATCTGTATCACAAACTTCTGTAAAATTTAGACCCAAAACATAAATGACTGCATTCTACTTCCAGAGTGCTCTTTCCTTAGTCCCACTGAAGCTGTTTCTAATTAGTTTCTGAATTTAAGTAAACAAAATTAATGCTATAATGAATTACAGAATTACAAAAATATTGGCTTTCAGGTTGTGAGATAAGCATTAACTTGCGGAGCCTTAACATGAAGATCTACTTTGTTCCAATTACTTAAAATTTTATTAAAAAATTATCTAGGAGAAGAGCTGGATTTTCCAGCCTCAAATTTAGAATCTTCATTTCTCTTGGAAGCCATGGTCCAAAGGGATTTTAACTTACCTTTGAAATATTTAAAAAGTGTAAATCATGTGTGTGTCTGTACTCTGTTGTGCACTCGTACACAAGACAGAGATGCTTGTGTATGAGTGCAATGTCTGCAGAAGCCAGAAGAGGGCATCAGATCCCTTTAAGTTGGAGTTACAGCAATTGCCATCTACCTGATGTGGGAGCTGGGAACCAAGGTTGGATCTTTTTTTCAAAAGCCTGACCATGTTCTTATGCACTGAGCCATCTCTCCAGTCCCCACTTTTCAATATGTTTAATTATCTTTGCTAAGAAATACTATATAATTCCTTTATGAAAACACAAATATTACAGTTCATTTCATTAAAAAAAAAGGTCCATACAGAGAACAAACTTACATAGGCAAGGATATACAAAACACTTCCTCATATTTGTCTTCTTACGTTATAACTACATTTCAACTTTACTCTTGGTGTTTTCTAGGTAACTTTTACAAATACATCACATGAAAGGAATGGTCTCTACATGTAATATACGTATGCAATATAATACTTGTAATTATTACCTATAGATTTCAGATCTTCCTCATAGAGTCTTCATTGCCAAGTGTTACATGCTAATTAGAGTTGATTTGAAGTCTTTCTTAGGAAAGTGCATTTTGTTATTTCAACACAGACATCTCACTAGCTTTGGGCACTTTCTTGTAGACTTATTGTACTTGGAGTCTAGCACTTTCAGGAAGATAATAAAAAGGAGCAGGTAAATACGCTGTGTGTTTATGAAGAAGTTGCTTTGCCATGTTCTTTGTGATAGCTCGTAGTGTCACTGCTAGAGAGGGCAAGTTTGACAATCCAAATGCTCTGCTTGTTGATGAGACGAAACAATGGATTAACTATCACTCTTCTCAAAATTAAGGAATACAGAAGCGTGTGTCACCAGGACTTTGCTCTTCATCGTTCCTTTCCTGTGAATCTCTTGCCCACAGAGCATGACAGTGCTCATGCTGCCCCTCCATAAACCTTAGCACTCTATTGCTCGTACAAAGAGAGAACAACGATGACTTGCAGTAGAAAACCATCTCCTAGGTGATGAGAAAGGGAAGCACTTTCATTTACTGCACCCTGATGAGAGGGTGGGGCTAACTAGGGAGTGCTAGAATTCTGGCAGTGGAGTGCGCATTTGAAGCATTTCTTTCAATAAACCCGACTCTATAAGGGCTCATGTTATAATAATATGGGGCTCCAGGTAAGGGAAATCCACACTGCATTTCTCAAATTGAATTTAATACAAAATATCTTGATAAGCTTTTGAATTGCCACATCTTGGTAATTTTACACTCAGTAGTATATTTGATCGTCCTATTTGATAGCCCTATGAAACAGTAATTGAAGCTCCGTGTGTGTGTTTTTCTTGTTTATTTATTTACTTGCTTATTATTGCTGTTGTTTTTGAGATGGAGGGTGTCTATGTTGCTCCAGCAGCTCTGAAACTTGCTCTGTAGAGCAGACAGGCCTCAAACTTACAGCCATTTGCCTACCTCTGTTTCCCGAGTATAAGGGTTAATAGTGTGGACTATCACACCTGGCCATGTAGATGTATTTGTCTGAATTACTTGAGGCTTAGAATTACTAACAAGTTTATTTAAATACTTAAAAGCAACACACCTGTATACAGAGAAGGTTTGAGTTGGGCAGAAGGTCAAGAAACCCAGACCTTGCAGGTAGTCACGAGCCACAAGTTTACTGGCTGGAGCTTGGGCCACGCAGTCAGAGATCCAAACTGGAAATGCGAGCCTGTTTTCCAGGTTCAAGGTAAGAGCTCCCGAGGTCAGAGCTTGGCCTGATCAGAGCAAGACTGGCAGCAGCTGGACCTCAGAAATAGATTGTAGGTTGGGTAGTGGCAATGAGACGCATAGGCCAGAAAAGGCGCAGAGGAGTTGCTGCGGGAAGCTGCAGGCAGCAGTAATTCAGCCGCTTAGTAGGTGGAACCAAGCCACGTGGGTACAGACTGAGACAGGAAATTAAGAAGTCGCTGCAGCAGGTCAGCCAATCCAAACCCCTGCTCAGCTATATACCGGAGGGGTAGTTCAGCTGCAGAGGGGTAGTTCAGCTGCGTGGGGTGGGAGGAGGCTGTCGGGGAGTCTGAGCAGGTTCTGGCAAATGGTACGTTTCACACTGGATGCCAATTTTTTTGTTTTACCAAAAAGTTCCACAATAGCCCAGAATGGAGTTTAACAAAGGTTTATTTATTTGGGGATAAACTGACAGTAAGGGTAGCAATCTGCAGTCCTCTGTATGCACTGGGAACTGGAACCGAAACCAGGAGCCAAGAGGGCCATACATACTTTTCGTCTACCTGAGACCAAACACAAAGTGGGCTGGTTTAAAGGACGTTGGTTGAAGGAGTTCCCACAACAATGGACTCTAACCCCCTGAAACCGTAAGCCTCCTATAAACTCCATTTCCTGTAAGTTGCCTTGTTCATGGTGTCTGATTGAAGCACTAGAAAATAAGAGAAACAGAGTGTGTGCCTGCATGTGTGTGCAGGCTGTAAGAAGGAATCAGATTAGAGGTAGTTGTGAGCCTCTTCTGCAGTGCCGGGGGATGACTCCAGTCCTATCCAAGAGCAGCCAGCATTCTACCTCTTTGTAACTGCTGAGCCATCTTTCTAGCCTGATCATATACCTTTTCCTAATACCCCTTAAGGCATCCTGTAAACCAAACACCTATTTTTAGTTTCTAGAGTGCCAGGAATGCTTTATCCCATTTTGCCTACACTGACTGGTGTGGCTTCAGTTCTCTGAATGCCTAGCCAGTCCCAATATATATATATATATATATATATATATATATATATATACATTGGAATATAAGGGAAGAATATCTTCAGACGTGAGAACAAAACTCAAAATGAATNTCGTGTATTTTCTATAAAGGGCTAGATTTATTGTGCATTTTAAGGTAAGGAAATTCTGACTTTACCCTTCATGATACTTTGGCAATTCAAGACCCTTTAAATTACTCTATGACTTTTAGGATCAGTTGGTCAGGCATATAGAGTCCCTGAAGAATGATCTCAGCAGCTGAGCCACCTTTGTGGTATGACATCATTCAGTTCATTAGCTTGGGGCATCTTCTGATATATATAGAGCTTCTCCAGACCCTTTTAACTGTGCTTTATACTTTTGGAGGTGAAACTCTGTGTATATTGTTTTATGAAATTATTTTTATTTTGTAGAACAGGTTTAGTTTCATTCTTAGATTCTTCATTGGTGAAGTGTTTTATTATTTTGTACTGATTATATTTATGAGTTCTAGTGATATTTGAAGGAATGTTAAAGATGTTCTACATATGAAATTTGAAATCATTGCCAAGAGAGAGTTCTATTTGGAAGGGCTTTATTTCTTTTCTTGCATAATTTCTAATTACGAAACTATAGTTACTGTAAAATAGAAGTGGCAAGAGTGGGCATTTGTCTTATAGTTGAGTTTAGGGGAAATAGTTAATTATTTTCCTATTTTACTGATATTAACTGTGAGTTTTCTTTATAAATGCCTTTTATCAAATTAAAGACATTTTATTTTCTTCTAAATTTTTATTAGTTTTATCAAAATATCTTTAATATAACTTGCTATTATATGTAAATCAACAACTAAATAAATCCTTTTTCCTTGTAAATTCATTTACTTTTTGCGAATTTCTTTTTCTCTCCTTTACTAAAAACAGATTATTTTCTCATACAATATATCCTGATTATAGTTTCTGCACACTTCTCCCAGTTCCTTCCTACCTCCCCTTCTATCTGGACCCCCTTTCTTTCTGTCTCTCATTAGAAAACAACAGGCTTCTAAGAGATAAAATCAAAATGCAACAAAATAAAGTATAATAATATAAAACAAACATTATCACATTGTAGTTGGACAAGGAGCAAAGAAAAGGCACAAAATTCAGTGTCCTAGTCATTTGCAGACTCAAGAATCCCATAAAAATACTAATCTGAAAGCTATGGTATATCTGCAGAGGTACAGACCTATGTAGGCCCCGTGCTTGCTGCTTCTGTTTCTGTTGATTCAGAGTGTGGGATTGTTCGCCTACTCCTGTGGCCTCCATCCTCTCTGGTTCCCATACTCTTTCTGCCTCTTCTTTATCATGGTACCCTGAGCCTTGAGGGGAGGGACTTAATGGAGATATCCCTTTTAGAGTGGTGTGTTCCAATCTCTTTCTCTCTCTGCAAAATTCCTGGTTGTGGGTCTGTATATTTGTTTCCATCTGCTGCAGGAGCAAGCTTTTCTGATGATTACTGAGTAAAACACCCATCTAAGAATATAGCAGTATATAATTAGGAGCCATTTGTTTTTAATTTTTTAGAACAGTGCTATTTGGGTTTATCCTCTGTTCCTGGTTATTGGTCACTCACACACTATCAGTTATGGATTCCATAGAGTAAAGTGGAGTGGAGTGGGCCTTAAGTCAAATCAGACATTGGTAGATTATTTCTACAAGCCATATGCCACCATTGCTCTAGCTTATTCTGCAGGATGGACAGATTGTAAATCAAAAATTTTGTGGCTAGGTTGGTGTTTACATTTTTTTTTTTTTTTTTGCCCTTACTAAAGAAACTAGAAGATTGTGGTGAAGGTTCTATGTAAACGCCAGGTCAACCTCTCAATGTTCATCAAGTTGTGTGGACTTTTTTCTTTGGCTTTGCTGTCAGTTTGTGGAGACCAACCTATTTTCTTGCAACAGACTGGGTAGTTTGGGTATTTCCATGTGACCCCTTTGGCCACATAGTCACTTGGATGAAACCTGGTCCCAGTACTAAGTTTCCCTTGGTGACTAGCAACTTGACAGAACACCTGAAAGCTCTAGAACAAAAATAAGAAATCACACTCAAAAGGAGAATTTCCTATTACACATTTTGAGCGTATCATTTTTCTGTCCTGAAGAAAAAGAAGATGCAAGATAGATGGACCTTTGATCTTGTCTTAGTTTTCACTAGCTCTCAAATCAACAGCCTAGAATCACTTAACAATGGAGATTTAATTGAGGGATTTTTTTTTCAAATCATGTTTGCCAGGGGAAATGTCTATGGAATATTATCTTGGTTGTTAATTCATGAAGAAGGACCCACCTAGTGTATCTGACCATTCCCCAGGTAGGTGGTCCAGGGCTACCTGTGAAAGCTAGCTGAACGGGAACCACTGAACAAGCCAACAAACAGCATCCTCTGTGGTTTCCGCTACAAGTTCCTGCTTGAGTTTTTGCCCTGACTTCCCTTAATGAAAATTAAACAAACACTTTCCTCCCCTGAGTTTCTGGGTCAGTTTTTTTTTTTTTTTAAATCACAGCAACAGAAGGGAAACTAGCACAAAGCTTGTTTATCTTTATTCTACAAGTATATTATTTTTACCTCTACTTTCACATTTGCGAACCTTCTCAAGTAAATTTTAAAATATTAGTGTGTGAAGTATGAGTATTATCCCTATTTGTTTTTCCTGGTGCTATGATGAAAAACTTGGGAAGAATTTATACAGCTTAAACTTCCCAATCACACGTGGTTCATTATTAAGGAATATCAGGGCTGAAATTTAAGCAGAAGCAGAATCAGGAATGATGGAGGAGTGGAGGAGTGCTGCTTACTGGCTTGTTCAACTTGCTTTCTTTTCCCTTCCTTCCTTCTTTTCTTCCCTCCTTCCTTCCTCTCTTCCTTCCTCCCTTTCTTTCTTTCTTTCTCCATTTATTTTTTACTTGTTTTTTTTTTTTTTTTTTTTTTTTTTTTTTTTTTTTTTTTTTTTTGACACAGGTTTTCTCTATAGCTTTGGACCTGTCCTGGAACTAACTCTGTAGACCAGGCTGGCCTCGAACTCACAGAGATCCGCCTACCTCTCCCTCCTGAGTGCTGGGATTAAAGATGTGCACCACCACCACCCAGCCTCAATTTGCTTTCTTATAGAGAGCCCAGGACCACTTGTCCAGGAGTGACCTTGCTCAAGGAGGGTAGTCCCTCACAATTGAGTGGTCTCTCCCATCCTCCCAAATCAATTGTTAATCAAGAAAATGATCCCACAGAAGTACTCACAGGATAATCTGATGGAAACAATTCTTAATACCATTAAGATAAGTATATTTGTGTCAAATTTATGAAATCTAACAATTGCAGAGGCCAAGACTATTTTTATAAAGCAAGTATTATTTCTTTGTACTAAACCTAGAAAGGCATTTTCTCAAAAAGAGGTGACTTGGAATCCACTGGAAAATTCATACCACATCAACAGACATACAAATGTGAATTAATACTGATGTTATCAGTCATCAAGACTCATAATTTAAAATTTTACTGTGGAGAGGAGGCTGTGTTTACTTTTAAAACTATGAAATAGTACAGTGACATTTAAACACAGTTGGGCAGGATCATCTCACATTAAACACATATATTCTAGGTACTAGCAATCTAAAATTTAGATACATAGACTGGAGATATTACTAAACATGTTCCCTCTAAGACGTTTACGGGAAGCCAATAATTGTCAAACCTGAAGACAACTAATTATCATTCAAAGGAAGAATGAATAAGAAAGTTACACTATTAACGTACTATAATGCTCTGCAGAAATAAAAGGTGAACCCACTTTAACACATGTACATATAAAATACAGATTGCACGCACAAAATAAACTACAAATTAAACATCTGATGTCCATGCATGACAACCTATGTAAATGCATGAAATCTAGAAAACACGGTTGACTGGTATCAACATTATGCTGACTGAAGGACGGCTGACGTGAGAGAATGTGGTGCGTATTTCCATCTGTAAGAAGTTCCAAAGTGTAAACTGTGGTGGTTATCTTCGAAGCAATTGACATTTATACAACAAGCATGTTAAATTTTCTGGTGTTATAGAAACGTACTATATGCTTATTTGGCTGGCCTTCAACAGCTATGCATTACAGCCAATGTTATCACACTTTGCATATGGTATGTACACACTTTATTGAATATAAATTGTAATTCCGTTAACAAGAATGATATTAATACACAGGGACGGTGGGGAATTTATTAAAAGGCTGGAGCTTTAATAAAGTGCCTGTGAAATACACTTTGGGTTAGGTTTTTGTTCTAGAAATAAAATAGATGATTTTGTAATGAAATCTAAGCAGCTTATTCATTCATTAGTTCATTTAACAAATATTTATTAGGTCATTTTTTTCCTAATCATTTAATCGAAGCCATCTTTTTAAGAAATTCTGGGTTTTGGAGTATTTGTATGTTTGTGAATATCTTTATAATTTATCTTCTTATTACTATTTTTTAAATACTAAGTAATTTTATTCAGTTGTTTTGATCTATACTCTATACAGCAAGAGAACACCTTGGACGTACCCAGTTTCAGCCCATTATTGTGTGACGTGTGGCTTCTATTGACCTCAAGATTTCTTCATTTATCCAAATTTATATTTTCCCCAATCTTTTGATTTTCTTATCTTTAATCTTTAATCCCTATCTGTGTCTTCTCTTGGATCTCTGCCATTTAATTCTCTATTTCTCACTATCGTTATAACTCTATGTGCTTGAACCGCTTTTCCTATTTCATAGATAATAGATACACAGCCACAAATGTGAGGAGGAAATACAGAGAACGCAAACGAGAGAGAGAGAGAGAGAGAGAGAGAGAGAGAGAGGAGGAGAGGAGGGAGAGGGAGAAGGAGAGAGAAGGAATTCTAACAACCATAGAAAAACAGTATCGTGAGCCAAACCTTTTTTTAGACTAGTTTTATGTCATCAATAAGGGTTTTAAAACACTGCTGTAAAATATGTTCTGTTTAGCATAAGTGACAGAACCATCTTTCTCAGCCTGTCATTCAGTGCTTTTCCCCCTGGTTATTTTAGTTGATTGATGTGTATATAGTTCAGACCAGAAGACAAAATATATGATTCATCCCGAGTCTGAGAGCCCCATTTGAGTGACACTTTATTTACATTAGCATTCCTAATTACTTAATGACCAATCAGATATGGTTCATTGCTAGTAAGTGTAGAAACATGTTGTTTGAAGGATGTAGTTTAATTAGTATACTCCTAAAACATGTCCCTCATGACCGTTGGATGTAATCATTATTTTATGTATTTAACTGTGAAATTCATATTTACTCAGCAGGCTAGAGAGCAGCATTTTAGCTCTCAAAGCTGTTTAATAGAGCATAGTTATGTTTTTATAGCAGCCTGCCAAAACTAGAAGGCTGATTATTAAAAAGAATAGCCACCACTCCCATAAAGCCATTTCTATACCCAAAGTTATTCCTATTAATATATATTAATATATATGTAACAGTAAAGAATAATAAACACATGGTCAGTATAATTATGTCTATAACAATATAAGTTTGTCTTCAAGCTATTATAGTATTCAGACATTTGTAAGATATATATATACACACATATATACATTATTATTATTAAATTATATGTATGTGTGTCATTGTAGATGTATGTGTTTGCTGGTGTCCAAGATAGCCAAAAGGGGGCGATGGACCCTCTGGAGCTGGGGTTACAGGTGGTTGTGAGCTGCCTGACCTGGGTAATGGTAATCATACTTAGACCTTCTGCTGGAGCAGCAAGTACTCTTGACTGTTGAGTTGTCTCTCCAGCCCTTATTTAGCTTATTTTCAGGAAACACTTCTGGTTTGGATGGAACAGGGAAGGGCGATCATTGTATTTATGATAATATATCTTCCAGTGCCATTTTCCTCGCCCAGATGTCTACTCTATATTTGACTTCTGAGAAGCAATCATATTTCTAACGTAGGCATTGCCATGCCAAGTAATCAATAAACCAGTTTGCAGGAAATTTGAAAAGCAAGTTTAGATTATACTATGAATAACAACCATTTGTTAGAACTTCCCCGTGGGAATCCATCGGCTCACTAATTCTTTTCCCATGCTTATATTTATTTTTTGTTGTTGTGTGTGTCTGCATGATTGTGTGTACATGAGAGCCTGTGACTTTAACAATTTTTGGGTCCATTATGAGGGTCTCACTGGCACACTCATGTCAGCAGGCTTGGTGGCAATCACCTTGAACTGTGGTGCCATCTCATTGGCTCCATTTTCCATGATTTTGATCAGAATATGGCTCAGACTTCCAGAAATAATTGTCTTGGCCCCCGGCTTTTTCTTTTCTATACTCACCTCTTTGTCGATAACTCACAAATTGATCATAGAATTCTTTGTCTTTGGCAGATATTTGTCCATCACTCCCTCCACCACAGGCTTGTCTGGGAACACACACACTGTCCATGTGACTGCCTCCAATAGGAGGTACATTAAGATAGTGATCTTACCATCAAGTATTTGATACTGTATATGATATCCCATCATCTCTAGTTCTCTAGCTTCAATAATGTTCAGGAGTTATTTTATAACATTCATTCTTGTTGTTTTTATTTACAATTTGAGTATTTGTGTGAAAGTATACATGGGACCTTTAATATGCGGTTATTCAGAAGACAGGCCGTGGAAATAACTATCTTTTCACTGTGTGGGTTTGGGAATCGAACTCACATCACCCGACTTAGCAGCAGGTTTCACTGCTCACTGAGTCATCAGGGGTGCTAACAACGCCTCCACCTGTCCTGAATAAAGACCTGGGAACTGCTACAGAGCTTGCCCACAAAGCAGGTATGATGCCTCATGAAGACAGTCTGTGAGACCAAGTAAGTCCAACCTCAAGAGGTGCCCAGATAGTAACCAACTCAAACTTCCCGTCATGTTCCCGCCTGTGACACTTCCATGCACACCAACAAACATATAGTAGAGTCCACCTAGCAACACTGAGCCTCAACCCACTCTTTCCTTACTGTGCTCAGCAGGTTACAAGGCTTCAGAAAGCAAATGCTTACTCATGTTTATATAGCTCCACAGCTTATGTTCACATATTCTTGATTAATAACGTGAAATTATTTGACTATAAAATTTTCAATTGAAGAAGTCTTGATTAAAGAAACTTAAAGTAATTTGTGCAATTTCAGCTACAGATATTCTTTAAAACGTTCAGCTTCCTAAGCTGGTGTGGAGACAGACACCTTTCCAGCACTTGGGAGGCAGGTGGACCTCTTGTGTGTTCTAGCTCAGCCTGTATTACAGGATGAGTTCCAGGCTAAACATGGCTACATAGTGAGACTCTCTCTCTTTTCTTCTTTCTGTCATTTGCTTGTTCCCTCTCCGACTCCCTACTCCCCCCCTCTCTCTCTACACACACACACACACACACACACACATACACACATATGTCTTTCTGTTTATACATACATATATATGTATATCTCTCCTATATATTATATGAATATGAAGAGAGAGTAGATTCCTGTACTACCTTGTGAAAACTCTAATTTAATCAAGCTACGGTATGCCCAAAGATCTTCTTTTAAATGAGTACTTAGGGTATTTCTTACTCAGTGTATTCTATGCACCAGTACAAGAAATAGGATCCTAATGTAATTAAGAACTTTGCTTAAGTTTAGGCTTAAAAAATCAGTTAGGAGATCAATATAATCACTTAACACCCACCATAAACAGAAAACGTAATTAAGTTTCAATGTCTTTGCTATGTAAAGAGGACTGAAAAGCCTGGATAAATTCAATCATACAGTTACAGTTTGGGCCAGGGAGTTACCTCAGTGGGGGAAAAAAAAATCACTTGACACACGAAAATGATACCTGCGCTCCATCCTCTGAACTCCTTAAACTTATCCTGTGACCTCTGCACAAATGTTCCTGATTTTACACACATGCACATTACACACAGGTATAACTTTTTGTATGTGAATTTTTAAATGTATGTAAAAATCACACACATATCGTTAAAATTAAAGCTATTAATAGATAGATTAATACTAACATTCATACTAGATTAAAGAGGCCATATTAATTACTTTTCTGTTGCTGTGAATAACACTATGAACCAAAGCAGCCGAAGAAGATGAGAGTTTATTTTGGTTTGAGATTCCAGGTGATTTGAGTCCATGATTATTGGGACAGCATGGCAGCAGATTATCTGCAGGCCCAGGGTCCGGACTGGGGATCTGAGAGCTCACATCTTGAACCGAAGGCACAAGGCAGAGACAGTGAACTTGAAGTGTCTCAAGAACTTTTACACTCCTTACTTGCCCAGTGATGTACTCCCTCTTACACAACCTTGGTTCCTCACCCTCCCCAAATAGCACCATTAACCCGGAGCCAAGTGTGCAGATGCCTAAGAGGATGGGGCACATCTCTTCTTGAAAGAGCCACACAGACACTGCTAAATGTTCTGCCTTCGTTATCTAATTACTATGTAATAACCACATTAGTTTCTCTATCATGTAGGTGGTAGAACCAGATATTAATGAGCACATATGAGTTTCTCTGAGTCCGACAATTAATCAGGTTGAACGCTGACCATCAGACTGCCCAGGAAATACACAGCACCAGCCATAATAACAAGAAAATAAATTAATTAGGCCATGCACGTCATTTACCAACCACTTCTACATCTTGCCACGGATTAATGATTTTTACTTTAACTGTGAGATGTTTGCTGTCATTTTATTTATGCAGAAATTAAAGCCTGGAGATGAGACATTATTTGCTTACATTCATATAACTTATCATGTAAAAAGTCATTGCTCTTACTTGAAACCCGCAATCCTAATGATTAGAACAAGGACTTTGAGTTTCTCTGTTTCTCCTCCCTATCTTCTATCCATAGTCTTAAAGCACTAAATACATAGACTAGATACGTGCTGAGATATAGTAAAGATACTGTCTGCATTGTTGTGTGTGTGCGTGTGTGTGTGTGTGTGTGAACATGTACCTCTATTTAAGATAATTTTTGAAATTCATTTCTTTTATCCTAAGTATCTGGGTGTTTGCCTGCATGTGTGTATATACATCATAAACATATTCAGTGCCTGAAGAAGTTAGAAAAAGGCACTGAATCTCCTCTAACTTAACATGGTTGTGAGTTGTGATATGGCTTTAGGGAACCTAAAGTGAGTCCTCTACAAGAGGTACAAGTCCACTTAACCACTTATCTATCTCTCTAGCATACATTAACTATTTTTAATCACATCTAATATATAGTGATTGAACATGACCCAGGCTGCAAAACAACTTCTTCAGAGGCTATGGAGAGAAAGGAGCATGCATTTGCTACGTAACTATATAACACACAAGATCAGCTTGCTTCAGAAACTGCCAGTGAACACACCTCCACAGTCAAGACAATCTGTACATGCCCACTGCAGGCTACCATTAAAATACATGATGAACAGAAGATTCATAGTTCTAAGCTGGAAGATGGAAGTAGCCAGGGGTGAGTCAAATGCCTAGCCATAAAGAGGTAGGATGAGTCAACTGACTACCCACAAAGATGTAGGAAGAAATTACACCTAACCCCATCTTCTCCTGCATGATATTCAAATCAAGAAGTTGCTTTGATCTGAGAGCCCAGTGGGAACCAATACCTGGAAACAATTATGCACAAGAAAATGCTGCCTTTGGGAGCATCTAGTTGGTGCTCTTTGGTATACGCTGACACAGTAAGGAGACTGCTTTCAGCTCAGCCAAATGTTGTGGAACGTTACCGGTGAGATAGAGATGGGATTTAGGAGAAGCATGGTGTTTACAAGCATGGAGACAACTGAAATTCACAAAAGTCATAAAGGAAGATGAAATAGTTAAAAAAGTCAAAATTCGTATGACTTGTAATTGCTTCATTTTTTTTTTTAAGGGAGAAATAGCCAGAGCTGTGAGAAGCAAGGGTTTTCCTTAAAACAAATTCAGTGTTTCCAATCAGTCATCCTGAGGCAGTAAATGAGACCATGTGGTGGCAGGTTCTGGGATGCAAACAGTGAAAATCTTTATCTCTGAGTTTAGAGAATTTAAGTCAGAAATCATGATACACCGTCATATGCATGCTTTTAAAAAGCTTTATTTAGACTATTTACTGGTATTAAGTACACCTATTTGCAGTGAACAATTTGATGTATGGACACGGATATATACAAGCCAGAAACTGTTACTATACTTAGATGAAGGTCATATGCTCCATGCTACTTTGGGTCCTTTGTAAAGTACCTTCTGCTCATCAATCTCATTATGGCTGCAGCAGCCACCAACTTGCTGTCTCTCCTAATACACCGTGATTTCAGTTTCCTATGAATGGAATAAAGATATCACATGACTTCACGTGGTCAGAATTGCTTTTCTCAGTATAAATTCTGAAACACTCATTTTCTGCTGTCAACAAATACCCAATTGCTTTTCATTTCTTAGGAGAACCCCAAGAGATAGGCACAGCTCAATTGGCCTATTTGTTTATCTCTTTATGCATGTTGCTCCTATTTTCATGTTTATCTATCAGGGAAGCTTCTGAGAAGATTTGGATATTTGTGTACATATGTGCATTTGTGTGTGTGTGTGAGCACACATGTACATGAGTGTGTGTATGTATGTTTGTGTGGTGTTTCATAAGTGTCTTTTTTCAGCTTGACTGGGATACAGGATGTCTAGAAGGCTAAGTATGAAGGTGTTTCTGGAAGAGCATAGATTTGAACTGTCACACTCAGTAACAAAGGCTCTCTCAGCGATATGGATGACAAACCTCAGTCACCTGAGAGCACAAAGGTGTGAACAACGTGGCGGGAAGGTGACTTGCTTTCTTCTCTGGTGATAGAATATTCCTCGAGGCCTTTTACTCACTTGCCAACTACAATGTCTCGGGATTGTTATTGTTGTTATGTTTGAAGTTATTTATGTATTTTCGATAGCAGCCAAATCGCTCCCTAATCATTTGTTGAAATGTTATCTCTCCTTCAGTGAATCACTCATTCAGGTCTGGAAAAATTAATGTTAGTTATATTCCTGTGGATTTATGAGTGAAGTCCCTAATGTGTTTCATTGAACTGTGTGTCTATTTTTATTTCTTGCCACTATAAATTAGTCTTAATTAGCATGTTATATAATAAGTGTTGGAATTGGGGTGATTGATTCCTCTACAGTTTTTTCCTCTTTGCTGAAATTATCTTAGCTTTCCTGTGCACTGTCTTTTAACAAACTCTATTACAAATAAAAATAAAAATAAAACAAAACACTTGTCTGTATTCCCAAAAATTCTTCACAGATTTTGATAAGAATGGCAATTAACCTTTTTTTGAGGTTAGAGAGAATTTATATCATCATGGTGCTGAATTATCCAAACTGTGGTCTCATTTTTCTCTTAATATACAGGTGATTTATTTGTGTCTGAAGCTTTCCGGATGGATGTGCTATGCATGGTTCACTAAGTTTGTACATATGTTATGGATATGAATAATTTTGAATGTTATTACAATTTTAATTTCATTGTCTACTTGCTTCTTACACATGCACAATAAATTGATTTTTAATGATTTTTATCTATTCAGTCAACTTACTGAACTCAATCAATAATTTTAGCCAATATTATATAGATTCGTTGGGACTGTAACACACACAGTCCCAATTCACGGGCAAATTCAGGCAGTTTATTTCTTATGCTTTAAATTTTAACTTTTATTCACAATCTACACACATTTGCCTCCTATTGTTTTTTAATTTTGCCCACAAGTTTTGGTGTCATGGTGAATAAATACAGAAAGAGTAGATTTATTTGTCCTGTACATTGTCAGAATAACATTTTCACTTTCAAGGTTGTCACTGTCTGCTTTTAGCCAGATTTACATTGAAGATAAAAACACATAACTGGAGAATTGGTAATTTCAGTATTTCCAGGAAAGGTGTTTGAGCCCTGATGAAAGTTTTAGAACAAAAAAAAAAGTGGGATAAAGGGGATGTAGTTGCTCTGGAGAATTGTGTGGTGTGAGAAAGAAGAAACGAGATTATCCTTGACTCATGGGACGGGGCCTTGAGGGATTACAGGAGTTGCTGAGGCCCTGTGACTCTAAACTTGAAAACTCCTTTGGAAGATGAAGATGTCCCTTTGAAAACAGTTAATCAAGTTGTGGGGACAGAGATAATCCAGAAATAGAGTAGTAGGAACAGGAAGCTCACTTCACATGGTTGAAACCAGACTAGTTTAGATGGTGAGATTCAGACAATATAGGGTTACACAGTGAAATTCTATTTCAAATCACACATACGCATGTGCGTGCACGCACCTGCACACCTCCCCGACACACACATACAAAGCTTCAGATTCGTTCACACACGAGTTTCTCTCTGAATCTGAGAACAATTTCACATAAGCACCTCTTGCTCAGATATAAACAACTAGGACTCTGCCCTATTTTTAAATTAGATTGTTTGGTAATTTGATGTCTAATTTCTTGAGTTCTTTATGTATTTTGGAGATCAGTCCTCTGTCTGTTGTGAGGTTGGTGGAGATCTTTTCCCACTCTGAAGGCTGCTGTTTCGTCCTATTGACAGTGTCCTTTGCCTTACCTAAGATTTCAGTTTTATGAGGTCCCATTTATTAATTGTTCATTTCAGTGTCTGTGCTGCTTGTGTTCTCTTCAGAAGTTGTCTCTCATGTGATAATTTATTTAAGGCTGTTCTCCATTTACACTTCAATTATGTTGAGATCTTTGATCTCTTTGGACTTGAGTTTTGTGCTGGTTGATAGATATGGATCTATTTGTATTCTTTGACATGTCAACATTCAACTATGCTAGAAACATTTCTTGAAGATGTTTCTTTTCTCTACTGTATAATTTTGAAATCTTTGTTAAAAATCAAGCTTTCGTAGGTGTATGGATTTAAGTCTGGGTCTTCAATTCAATTCTGTTGATCAGTCTTTCTGTTTTTATGCCAATATCATGCTTATTATTATTATTATTATTATTATTATTATAGAGCTTGGGATCAGGAATAGTGATATCTACTGCAGTTCTTCTTTTTAGTACACAATTGTTTTAGCTATCATGGTTTATTTTGTTTGATATTCTTAGCCATCAGGGAAATACAAATAAAAATGAATCTGAGAGTCTATCTTATACTTGTCAGAATGTCTATGATCAAAAACACAAATGACAGCTTATGTTGGAGGAAATGTGGAGCAAGGGAAACACTCCTCCACTGCTGGTGGGAGTGCAAACTTGTACAGACACTTTGGAAACCAATATGGTGGTTTTCACAAAATTGAGAATCAGTCTACCTCAAGACCCAGTGATACCACTTTTGGGCTTATTCCCAATGAATATAGAATCATTCCACAATTACACTTGCTCAAGTATGTTGATGGAAACTTTATTTGTAATAGTCAGAACCCAGAAACAATCTATATGCTTCTTAATCAAAGAATGGATAAAGAAAAGGTGGTAGGTACATTTACACAAGGGGGGGTTATTACTCAGCTGTTAGAAACAGTGACATCATGAAATTTGCAGGGCAATGGATAGAGCTGGAAAAGTTCATCCTGAATGAGGTAATGTAACTCAGACCCACAAAGATAAACATGGCATATACTCACTCATAAGTGGATATTAGCTATAAAGCAAAAGGTAACTATGCTACAATCCACAGACCAGAGAGGCTAGGTAACAAAAAGGGCAATGGATATACAAATCTCCATGGAAAGTGGAAATAGAAGAGATTTCCTGGGTAGACTGGAGCTGGGAAAGGATGGGATCTTGATGCATTGGGTTGAGGGGGTGGATAGAGGGGAGAGTACTGAAAGACGTGAGTGGAAAGGGGGAGTTTTTGGGGGGTCATATAGAAACCTGACAAAAGAGAAAGTCTCACAAATTTGCAAGGATGACGCCGTCAAAGACTCCTAGCAAGAGTTGATACATAACCTGAACAGCCAGGCTCCTTTGATCAGATTGATGACTACTCCATTTGCCATTAGAGAGCCTTCGTCTCGCAATGGATAGAAATAGATACAGAGACCCATAGCCAAGCATTAGACTGAACTTGGGGGAATTCTGCTTGAAAGAAGGAGGAAGGATTGTAGGAGCCAGAGGGGTCAAGGACATCATGAGAAAATGCACAGAAACAGCCAACTTCTCTCATTAAGATCTCACAGAGTCTGAACCAACAACCAGGGAGCGTGCATGGGACAGACCTAAGCCCTCTACACATATGTCATAGTTGTGTAGCTTGGTCTACTTGTGAGACTCCTAACAATGGGAACAGAGGCTGTCTCTAATGCCTTGGCTGGCTCTTGCAAACCTACTCCTACGGGATTGCCTTGCTCAGCCTAAATACAAAGAGAGGTGCTGAATCACATAGTAACTTGATATTCCATGCTTTGTAGACACCTATGGGAAGCCTGCCCCTTTCTGAACAGAAGCAGAGTATGAGTGGATTTGGGGAACAGAAGGGATGTAAAGGGAGGGAATTGGAGGAGAGAAGGGAGGGGGACTGTGGCAGGGATATAAAATAAATTAATTAATTAAATTAAAAAAATAAGTAAACAGGGAGCTGGAGAGATAGCTCAGTGGTTAAGAGCACTGGCTGTTCTTCCAGAGGACCCAGGTTCAATTTCCAGAACCCACATGGCAGCTCACAACTGTCTGTAACTTCAGTTCCATGGTGTCTGACACCTTCACACCAATGAACATAAGTATGGAATAACATTACAAAACTTTACCATTTTCGGGTACTTTTCTATTGAAGTTTTTTATCTAATGGAGCAAATGTTGTTCGAGGTGTAAAGAAGTGGAAATTCCAGATTTTTAACCTTGAGTGGAATTTCTTAAAAAACCAACTTTACAAATTAGTGCTCGATAGCCAGGCGGTGGGGGCACAAGCCTTTAATCCCAGCACTCAGGAGGCAGAGGTAGGCGGATCTCTGTGAGTTCAAGGCCAGCCTGAGCTACAAGGCCAGCCTGAGTTACAAGAGCTAGTTCCAGGATGGGCTCCAAAGCTACAGAGAAACACTGTCTCAAAAAAAAAAAAAAAAAAAAAAAAAAAAAAAAAAAAAAAAAAAAAAAAAAAAAAAAAAAAAAAAAAGAAAGAAAAGAAAGAAAATAAAAGAAAATTAGTGCTCAAGCAAATATTTTTTAAAAATGCATATACTTTGTGTACTCTGTGGTTTTTTTGTGTTAACTTGACACAAATTAGGGTCATCAGAGAGGAATGGGCCTCAACTAAGAAAAGGCTTCATTGAGATCCAGCTGTAGGGAATTTTCTCATGTAGGGATCAATGGGGGAGGACTTAGCTCATGGTGGGTGGTGCCATCCCTGGGCTTCTCATTCTGGGTTTTATAAGAAGGTGAGTTGAACAAGCCATAAAGAGCAAATCAGTAACAAGCTCCCCTCCGTGGCCTCTGCATCAGCTTCTGCCTCCGGGGTCCTGCTCTGTTTGAGCTCCTCTCCCGACTTTATTCAGTGATGAGCAGTAAAGCCATGCTTTCCTTCACAACTTGCTTTTTGATCATGGTGTTTCTTCACAGCAATGGAAACCTTAAGATATTTTGTAAGGTGTGGTCAGAGAACCTTGTGTGTAAAAACAACAACAACAAAAAAGCCAATTAAAGAATCCACTAATATAGCTAATTCATATACTTAAACTTTTTGGTACACTGCTGCCAGGGACCAGCCTGGGTGGTTGACAGGTCCCAGACAGGAGGTAAAAAATTTTGCAAGGGAAGGTTAAACCAGGCATATTGAATGGGAGACTCCTGCAGCTCGACTGACTAGTAACTAGGGTGTTTATTTATTCAGAAATTAGCAAGCAGGAATGGATTCATGTTGTTCTAAAATATAGATCATATCATTTTGTTTTTATATGTGTGTTTCACTTACTCTTGCATATCTTAGTCATATCTTGCATATTTTAGTCATCACTGATAAACCACGACAGAACAGAATTATCCTTTACAATCATTTCCCCTCAAGTTTAATCATCTTTGATAAACAGTTAACTTAACCTTTTTTTACTCATCAACCCATAAACCAATTAATTTTTAAGAATCTAGAGGCAAACGAATTAGCAGTCTTTGTGGTTACAAGAAAGCTGGACTAAAGCAAAATATCCAAACCAGCCCAGGCAGATTGCCATGTCTCAAACAATATTATTAATATTTAATGGTCAGAGTGCCCATGAAAACTATTCAAATTCTGGAATAATGCAATGTCTACCTCTTATATATTTGTAGAACTTGCTTATATATCTAATCCTGGTACTCTTTTGTTCTTTGATCATATGATATCACAGTGGCTTTGCATGACCCACTTTTTCTAAAAAAGGAGCAGCTGACATATCGTTCTTTTCTCATCATTTTACATCATCATGCACATCACTATAAGTGATCATCATTATAGGCCTCCGTGTAGGGCAGAGGTAACTTCCACCAATCTTTGTTGCTCCCTATGCCACATATTTGCCTGACTGTAGTAGGAAGAGGCTTGCAATCTGATCTGTGGCCAACTCCTCCAAGTTTCCTTTGTTTTGATAATTTTGTTCCGGAGTAAGTACAGGGACATATGTTTCTAAGAATATCTCATAGCTTCTTAAAGAGATCTAGGGCTTATTTATGTGTGCCACAACCCCAAGGTGTAAGGAAGACATGGTAGATAAGGATGTCTGCCTAAAATCTGGAGGGTGGTATGTTCAGGATTTTACTGGGGAAGGTTAGAAGCAGTACTCCGGAGAAAAGGAATAAATGACTCATAAGAAATTTTCCATCAACCCAATATACCCAAATTCACCAAATATTAGAAGTTCCCTAAGCATGCAACATGTGGGGATCAAGCCCAAAAGTTGCATGGCAGCCATCATGAGTCTCATATTTGCTGAATCGTTGTCAAGTAGCTGTGCTGGCTTCATGACTTTTGCTGTTCCCGTCAGATATGACTGTGCTACTATTCAGCAGTAAAAATAAATTTTAAAAAGCTTTTTATGAATGCATAGCAATGAAATGAATGTAATATTGAGTACCATAAGCAAATAGTAGATTGAAATTGATTAGGGAAACACATTTATGATTCTATAAAACTTAAACATATGAAAATGCCTTGGTTTCTTGAAATAAAGTTGAAATGGAATTGTGATTGGTGGAAAATATTCCTCTCAGAAGTCAGAGGTTGTCAAGTCACAAGTCCACAAACAGATGCGAGGGAATCTGGCTTTAAGTTGTTGATTGGGGGCAGTCCCAGAGACCCTCAAAAGAATACGTATTATTGTCATTGGTCTTATTGCCACAGGAGAGTGTATGATGTGTCTACCTGTTGACAATATTACAAAACTCAAGTTACGGGCATGGAGAGATCCAGGTGGTGCTGATCTGGCTGCTTCCTTCCTGATGATTGACCTCTCCTTGTGCCAGAAAGTGCTACATTGACTTCTAGAGGGTAAAAATCACCAACACTCTTATCCATCTGTGAAACTTTCAGGCTCCAATCATCATTGGCCTAGCAGTTAATAACTGTCCATGGATGCATCAGTGGTATGAATATTATGGGAATTGCAAACTGCTTCTTTATTGGAGCTAATAAATACGCCACAAGAGGAACTCAAGACTGTTACTGTAACTTTGCTAAAAACCTACAGCTGGTAAGGCCATAGGCTCTAGGGGAAAATAATATTACTTTTCTAAATGGGATAGTACAAGATAGACTTATGCACATTTATTTCTATACTCAGAGATGAGTGCAACTCTCAGTCCTCATCAGAGAAGGTTCTTTGTACAAAGTTTAATGGTGAACACATAAACCCACAGCTGGGCAAAATAAAATGAATACATTCTTATGGCCTGTTCAATAATAAATGTGACATCAATATCACAGGACCTTGCTGTTCTTAACAACATCTCAATCCTTCGATTTTACCAACAAAGACTAAGGAACTAGATGTTAGGGTGAAAGCCTGCTAGCTCAGAGGGGCGGAACAAGCACCAGCTGACCTTCTTTCTCCACCAACGTCCCAGAAGCCTTTTAATTTGCTTACCGTCTCGATAAAGTGTTTCAAATTCAGTGTCCCATCCTTCTACTTCCTGTACATCTCTTTCCATCCTCCTGACTCCCCCTTTCTCGCTATGTTTTTTTTTTTTTTATAATCTTATGTTCGTCTCCTGTCAGCTCGTTACTTGCTCTGCTCTTTGACCTATGGTTGACTTTGCTTAATCCTGTTTATGATACTCAAGCAGAAATCTCTTGGATTAAAGGTGTGTGCTAGGGTTGAGACACATCCCCCACAAGACATGGATTTTTTTTCCAGTAAATAATGCAATCTTGGGGGTATACATTTGATCAAATATCCTGCAACAGTTCCTCTCTTCCAATGCTCAAGAAAACTCATGGATGAGCGATTGTAGGAGCTGGAGGTCAGGGATGATTTCTGTGAATCAGTGTCTTCTGAGCACCATGGGAATGATGTGCTCATGGATCCAGCAGTGTGGTAACTTGCCTAAGGACTGGATCTTATCAAGGCAGCCCACTGTATGCATGGGGATAAGAAAACTCAAACCCTCATGCCCTGCTATTGATAAATGAAGGCTTCTGGGGGGAACTATTGATAGATGATAGCTGTTGGGGGAGTAAAAGCCAATGTTCTTAAGGGTTGTGTCCCCTGTTAGGTTGAGCAGGCCTCACTGGTTTTTCTCTTTACCTAGCCACACATAGATAGTATTCATTGGCCTAGTGGGCTATAAAAATGAATGAAAAGAAAAGAGAACCTGAAGTTGGGAGTATTATGTCAAGGAGGGAATCCAACAGAATCTGTAAGGTGGTAAATACAATCAAAATGCATTATAAATGTGTATGAAAGTTTGAAGAACAGATAAAAATACTTCAAAATATTTTATAGTTAATGATATATACCTACTTCATTGAGTGAGTGGGAATGGATGCTTATCCTTGAGAATTTTCGATGAAGAGCAGGGACCTTGATAGTAATCAAGGTATGTAATTTCTTTTGTAAGTATAACAATGCCATTATTATGTTTATTATAGCAACAGAAAAATCCTAGCATATTGCTAAAAGCAGGAGGATTCCTTTCAGTCATTCTGAACTGTATAATAAAAGTTTACTTTGTATCCCCTGCATTCTGCTATTGCTCCTCCTTTAGGATCTTCCTTTCCATTCTCCCCAGTAGTATTTTCCTGGTTTCCTGGATTTTATAGGTGCTCTAATTTAACACACAAATCTAACCTTTTGAAGGTAGGACCCATGAGCACGAGATCCTTCTCTTGTTGGTTCTGAGTTATTTCACCCACGATGGTATTTTCCATCTCACTTTTACCTGAAAATCTCATCGATTTTTACAGCCAAATATAGTTTCATTGCGTACAGGTGCCACATTTTCATTATCCTTTAATCTACTGATGGACAATTAGGGTGCTTCCATTTTTATATTATTGTAAAAAAATCAGTCCGCATCAGATATATTTCTTTATGAAGTTCATGACTATTAGTCAAACCAATCAAAATGCAGGGAATAAGTGCCAATGTGGTGCTTAACAGCAAATGAGACATCTATGTCTTCTCCATCCAAGCCTCAGGGACCATGGTAGAAGACAGACTGACCAAAAAAAAAAGTTTAAGTTAGGGCACACTGGAATGATGCACTGCCTTCTCAATAAGAGAGTACTCCTGCACTGACAAACTCATAGTGCTCATGGTTGCTTGCTTGCATAAGACATGTGTTAAATAAAGCCACTGGACCTTTTAGGGTGTCTGGGAGAAACTCACAGGACCCCATCTGTAACTGAGTAGCTACTGACAATTCATGTCTACCTTGGGAAGGAGATCCAGTTTCCTTTAGAGATATAGACCCTGATAGGTTGACCATGCTCCAGTGGCTAAACCAACACCATGAGTATATATGTAACAAAAATAGAGCTCAGATTCTTTTCAAAAAGAAGGGGACCTTCTTGGGAGGAGAGGAGAACTGAGGGATAAATCTGGAAGTAGTTAAGGAGAAAAATGGGGTGAATATGGTCAGAATCCATTGAGTGCAATTAATAAAAAAATAACAAAAATATTATATTATAATTTCACATTTAAAAGTGAAAGGTCGATCACATACTCACTTTTAATATATGTACATTCCTTCTGGTTCCTGTCCTTTATCTGTGTGATTTCTGTTATTGTTGTAACATTCTTGTTGTAACAAATTATCACAAATCCACTAGCTTAAGCTCACCAAATAAAATACCTTATAGTTTTGAATCTAAGAAACCAAATCTATTTGTATGAAAACAAAGGTTTTAGTTTTGCTGTGTTTCTCATTGTCTTAGTCTTTTTTTTTTCTATTCAATTCTTCTGCTTGACCTAGGCCACCAGTGCCTTTCCCAAGGCCATCTAACCCAGCAGGACTTCCAGTGTCATACACCCTGTTTCTGGCTCTGTCTGTTTTTCTGTTTCTCTTTGAGGGGATTCCTAATCTCATATCTGTTGCCGTGAAAAAAATGAAAATGAGGCAATAAGGGATTTGTCTTATCTTCCATTTTTAAGTTACAATCACTTTTGTGTGTGTGGAGAAGTACAATGCAGAGATGGAAGCATCTAGTCATGTCGCATACATAGTCAAAAATAGAGAGCAATAAATGTATCCATGCTACTCACTTTCTTGCTGGGTTCAGCTCAATTTCCCTACGCTTGCATTATTCAGTACCCATGCCTATGGGATAATGTCATTGATGTTGGACTGTTCTTCTCAAATCAATTAACTTAATTGTGACAACGCTTTTCAGACATGCGTAAAGGGCAATCTGATGTAGCTAAGTCCTCATTGAGACTATTTCCTAGGTTGTACCAACTTGACAATTAAAGGTAGCCAACCTAGAGAATAGAGTAAATAACCTAAATTGCCTTGGGACATTCAAAATCCTTAATTCTCTTGATAGAATTTGACCTGAAATGTCCTCCAAAGGCCTAGATGGTAAGTGTTTGGCTTCAAGCCTTGAGCAAATGGCACCTGATGGGAAGATGGTAGGTAATTAGAGAATGCCCTTGAATGGAGATAGTGATACACCCTTACTCTGACTTTCTGTGCTTCTCGAAATACATATGGTGAGCATCTTTGCTTCTCCATACCTTCATCATGATGAACTGCACCACCACAAATAGAAAGAAGCCCAAGAAACTCTGAAATTATGGGTCAAAAGTTTCCTCTTTTAAAACTGATGATCTCAGGCATTGTCACCATAAAAGAAGTCTGACTAATACAACTTCATCATAGAAGCATATTTAGGACATCCTGTGGGAAGTACTTAGTATAATAATAATGTGTAATGCACTTAAAATCTGTTATAGTAATGAGAATTTCAAAAGACAGTGTTACCCCCGCCAAAAAAAATCTATAGTCTAACACTTGATTTTAAAATATGTTGATAGAGATTGGTTTCACGTCATAGTATTCTGTCTATGCTGAGTCATAGAATGCTTTAGCAAATTCTCACACTGCTTCTAATGAGCAGAATAGCTGTCATGTCACTTAGGACATTTCATACCCTGAAGAGTCTCACGATTAAGAAATTTGACTCAAGAGGAAAGCTGTTAGGAAAGGGCTAGAGGGTGAGCAGAGATAAACAAGGGGCTATGACAAGGGGTAGCAATTTATGACTAGTTGGCATCCTGTAGTCTTGTTGTTGGTACATGTATATAGAGGCTTAAAGTGTTTTGAAGTAAGTAACTAAGAGATCAAGGTTACTAGGGAGCACTATAGTTGTAGTGTGATGATTCTCCAAAGATACACTGTAATTGGAGCCTAGGTTCCCAGGTGTGGGCAGTGTGGGAAATGCTACAAAACTTTGAAAAAGCAGAATTCGTGTAAGGTCCTTAGTTTACAAGGAACATATACAGTGAGAACCCCTCTTGCTTTTCCTCCTTCTGAAACCAAATATAGTTTCATTGCATACAGGTGCCACATTTTCATTATCCTTTAATCTACTGATGGACAATTAGGGTGCTTCCATTTTTATATTATTGTAAAAAATCGGTCCTCATCAGATATATTTCTGAAACATACCAAAAGTCTCCACCACTAGGCACTAACTGCTCTCAAAATTCCAAGTTCTATCTCAGAAACATACTAATAGCTACACAAATGTTAGAATAACCTTTATTAATGTTAGAAATAAGCCTACACCAATGTTAGAATAAGACATAACATCCATTGTGCATGATCAATAGGCATAAGGCCATTTCAAGAATGGTGGACTCTCAAGGTATCTGATTACATTTGGAGAACAGGGTAAAGAGACTTGAGAGAACGACATGTCTGAAGTGGGAGAGGAATAAAAGTAGATGTCTAACCCTTGAGTGAAAAATGGAGAGGGTTGAGAGGAAAACTTAATTAGTGCTTCACCCAGGTAAGAGATAAATTACCATTGCCTTAATGAGTCATTATGTGTAACTCTAACAGTAATAATCACAGTGAACACTAAAGGAAAACATTCATGGGCTGGGGCAATAGCTCAAGAAAGAACTCCCTATGCAAGCATGAAGACTTGAATCCAGTTCCCAGAACCCCTATAAATTATCACTGCCCAAGTGTATATAAGAACAGCCATTGTCATTCCCATCTTCAGACACTGATCTTATATACGCTGCTAACATTTTAAGTAATTTCTGAAGTGTAAAAATAAACTATATTATCAACTGATGAGATTTAAAAAAAATCCTGAACAAAAATGTAGAAAGTTCGTTCGAGGTATTTTTTGTAGCATCTTTAATTTATTTCACTGATGTTTTCATTTTAACCATAGAATTCTTTATAGCTATATCTTTCCCAAAGTATTTGACTTGACATTTTGATTTATTGAACAGAGCATTGTAAAATAAACCAGGCACACAGAGGAAATCAGCACATTTCCCACTTTATTTTCCATATTTGGAAGGCATAGTGTGTTCTCAAGAAATAGAGACTATTGGAGTGATTTCTTTGATGCAAGGAAGTGTCCAGGGAGAAAATGGGCAAGGGATGCCATGATGAGCTGAGGGCAAGGGATGCCATGGAGAACTGAGGGCACAGGAAGTCATGGTGAGCTGAGGGCAAGGGATGCCATGGTGAACAAAGGACACAGGAAGTCATGGAGAACTGAGGGCAATAGAAGCCAGGATGAACTGAGGGCAAGGAAAGCCACGGTGAATGGAGGACAAGGGAAGTCATGGTGAGCTGATATAAATGCAATGGGGAAGTAAAGGCAAATCCTAGTCTTTAACACAGCAGAGTTAACGGTAACTTTCAATAAGTTACTGCTAGGGGTTTTGACTATCACTAACACAAATAAATATTTGATGTTATAGATTTGCTAATTGTCATGATTTGGCCACAGAATATTGTTTACAATATTATCAATATGCTACTCTTTGCCCTATAAATATGTACCATTGTTATTATAATTATTTGAGACAGGGTCTCATTATGTAGCTCAGTTTGGCCTGGATCTTCCTATGTAGGTCAAGTTGACCTTGCACTCATCTTTGCATTTGAATCCAGTTGCCTCTACTCCTGGGTGTTGGTATTAAAGGCATATGGCTGTGCCTTATTTAAAACTATTATTATCATGTGTTCTATAAACAGATAAAATGTAGATGAACTCTAAAGAGGTAGAAATGCTGCTATACATAATTCTAACCAAAGTAGTAAAAAAATCATTCTAAAAATTTTAGTAGTTCTAAAAAACTTGGCATTTTGCCACAAGAAAGTTAATAAATAGTTTTTTAAAATGAGAAAAGTATTTGCCTATATCATAGCATTTATATTTTATATGGTTTGGTATGGGTTGGTTGTTATTTTGAACTGAATGGAAAAACTTGCAAAATCGTCCTAGTATACTTCTTTATGAAATTTGTTGGAACCAACAAAGTCTAGGTTTTTCTCTATGAGGTGATTGAAGGCAACATATTGAATGAGACAATCAGGCACAATCTGTTGTGATTTTCATTTTTATAGTCTCAGTTTTATTTACTTTGTCTTGAGATCTATCACATAAGCATATTCATAAACCTTGGTACTGCCTAACTAGGAAGGGGACTCCTTTCATGGGTGCTAGGCTATATAACATAAAATATAGAATTAAACTAAAAAGGCACTGACTAGGACAAATGTATTGGTGCTGGTTGTCAGAGAAATTAGAGATGCTGATGGGAATTTGAAAGAGTTCAGTCAGTAGAGAAGGAAGGAGAGAGATAGAGAGTGAGTAAGATAAAAATCTATATAAAAAAAGAGTGAGTAAGAAAGGGCCCCAGTGGACATGTGTGATCATGTGTTTATTAAGATCCACAGGTATTAGGCTCTGCATTTCCAAAGGACCTAAGAACTGATTTGCTTAAAGAAAACACTGGATATGGGGGAGGAACACTGGTGTGGCTGATTTCAATTGTTGGGTTATTTTATGATCTCATAATAGGCTACTGATTATTAAGCTGGGTTTTGGCATATTGATTTGAGGATGTAGTGATACAATGCATCAAAAAGGAGAAAAATAAAAACTATGACGAGGTGACAGGGGTCACTTTCAAACAGGTAAATGCTAAGCCAAATTCAGGCTAAGCCTACAGATATTAAACTTTTTTCATTTTTTTAAATTAGTGTGTGTGTGTGTGTATGTGTGAGTGTGTGTGTGCTTGTATGTATGTGTGTAGTCATGCATATGTAGAGGTCAGAGCTTAAGTTGTGAAAGTTGATTCTTTACTTTTGACACATGTGTCCAGGAATCTCACTGAGGTCTTTAGATTTGGTGACAATCCCCTTACCCACCAAGCCATCCTTCTGACCATAAGTTTCAAACTTCACAATCACGTTGTATATGTATGTTCATACACTTGAAAGGCAATGAAAAGTCTCCAAGGGGGAAAAAACTATTATTTTTCACCATGGAAATGTCTTAATATTTAAATTGTACACTCTACAAACCATTGTGCCTAGAACTGTGAAATGTTAGTATTCCAGTACACTAAATAAGTTGTTTATTGATTTGAGGTTAACTTTAAACAGTAGAGATTATCGTAGAATGTTGTTATTGCTACTATTTTCCACATTTGGGGCAGAACATTCTAACCCAAAGTGGAAAATGTTATCATTTTGTTTTGAAGTCAAACATTGAGCAAAATTGTTTTCTCCTCAAGTTCACTGTTATAATTATTGTGCTTTGAGCAAGAGACAGTATTTGCTGCAATTTAAGAACATTCTCAGGAATAAACATTTTTGCAGTATTGGAAACAATATGAACTTCTGTCATGAATTGGTTTTGTATTACTTTAAAATTTCATCAATGCCATAATGCACTGGCTTGCAAAGACTGAGTATGGAAAATTCGTTTTGAAAGGGTTACTCTCCTAAAGTGGCTGTCAGCAGTCGAGACACTCAGAGCTGTGTACTAATGTGCCACATTTCCCAAAATGATCAGTTCACATTTGTGTCTTTCCGATTTAGCCTTGTTACTATACCCATTATGTTCAGAGATTTAGCCTTGCAGATTCGTTCCTTCAGGATTTTGTCTTGGTAGTTTGTATTCTGTAATACACATGGATGTGAGAATCTATGTGGGATATTGTCTTATATGCTGGCATCCTATTTCTTTCTAAATATGGCTTTCACATTAAGTTTGCTGAAAAAGTTCATGAATAACAGCCACAAAAATCTGTTTTATTTGCTGTCATCTAGTAGGTAACAGCAAAGTTTGTGTGTGTGTGTGTGTGTGTGTGTGTGTGTGCATGCGCACTCATGAAAATATATGTATGAAATAAAAATAGGAAGAATTGTAAACTCAATTGAGAAGACACAAACTGGCCCTTAAACTGTAAATGACAGTATTACATTTGCACACACATACAAACAAGCACAAACACACAAAACTGAAAGGTCTATTGGTAAAAATTAACTTTGTTAAACTTTTAAGTACAGTCAAGTAGAGCTTAATACACTCTGGGATATTAATATATGGATATAAAGCCTAGACCTCATCTGCTTTATCAAAGTGTGATTTTTATAAAATTATAAAGTTATGGTGTGCAAGATATAGTTTATTTCAGTTAGTAGTTTACAACTTGACTTACCCCATCATATGAAATTGTATGAGTTGAGTATTCTCACCAAAGATGTATGTACTCCTCCTTTGGTCCCAAGTGTGGTGATGCTGAGAAGTGTATATATCTTTAAGAGACAGTGCTTGTGGGAGGCAATTAGGGCACACCTTCATGATCCTTCAGAGTGCATTAACTCTTCACCAGTGGAATAGATTAACTCATAGCCTGTAGTATTCTTCAGGAAAGTGAATTTTCATAAAGCAAAACCACACCACAAGCTTGGCCTATTCCACATAAGACTGCTTGTTTTTCCCAGTTTCTCGGCTTAACTGAGATCCAAGGGACCCCAGCAATTTCCCTGGATTCTTAACATCAAGTATGAGAGTGGTGTTAAGACTGGAGCTTCCACCAAAGCATTCCGATCTGGTGCCTCATAATTATCGTTGATAACAGCTAAAAGAATACAGTTTAATGCTTATTTCTCAAAGAGCTATGTTCACTATGTGTGCAATTAACACTGTAACTGTGGACATTCCATTGCTGCTAGTGTATGGTTTGTTAGCGATATCATGGGGAAGTAGCACCATGACTTGTATTTCCTATCATATTCCCAAAGCTATGTGCAAGAGATATTCATGGAAGCCAGTAAATAGATTTTTTTATTTTTTGTTCCTTAATTTTATTTATTTATTTATTAAAGATTTCTGTCTCTTCCCCACCACCGCCTCCCCTTTCCCTCCCCCTCCCCCAATCAAGTCCCCCTCCCTCGTCAGCCCAAAGAGCAGATGCACACTACACAAATACAGTAGAATGTTTTCACCATCTAATCAGGATTTAGTGTGCATTCTCATAATCAAACCTTTTAATTTAATTATCTCCATTATGAGTGAGGGGGAATGCAATAACTTAAAAATCATCTACGCTCCCCATTCGTGTCTCCCCTTGCTATATGACTGGTAATAATTACAGCCTCCCTAAGTGAGATGAAATGTTATGTTCCCTTACAGTTTACATTTTAAAATTTATTTCACTGAACCCCTCCAAGATAACAACATTCAGCCAAAACACTAATTCAAACTCTAAGTTCTGGAGCATTTGTGAAATAACAAATCTGCATTCGCCTTCCCCCTGTCGCTGCATTATTGCATGCCCTGGTGTCATAATCCCTCTGTAAACCAGGATATACTGTGAGGCTCAGCTATCTGCTTATTGATGAATCACATCATCATTTAGCCACAATTAGAAACAGAATAAATTTTAGCTTGCTTCAGTTTCTGTTACTTCATGAAGATGTACTTGAATGTCAAAATATATTCATGAGCAAAGAAAAAAAATAGCCTAAGTAATTTAATTGTGCTGGGTTTTTACATTTCACTAATGGGGGTAATCACTGTTCCACTGACAGCATAAGTCATGTTTGTGCTTTGAGAAACCACTGGAAAACTTACTTTTTCCTTTACATGCCATAGTAATATGAATCTTCCCGAGAACCTGCCTCCAATGAGCTGTCTTCGTCAACTTTTTTTCTGGTAAATTTCAAAATGCAAATTACTATCCTTTAAAAGATTAATTTGCTTGGCATATAATGTTTCTTGCTTCAGTCTATGTGGTATATAACTCTACTTCTTTAATATCCGGGAACACTGTTTTTCCTAATTTCTTTTTCTGAGGAATGATGTTTAAACTCTTTGGTTTGGATTTACCAAACCAAAATTTGACTTCAATTTAATTTTTAAAACATTTGCTCTAAAAAAAAAAAAAAAAAAAAA